>NW_027495443.1:0-236198 GCF_021521415.1 Bidens hawaiensis
CTTTACAAAGACATGCTTCCTTGATTTCCATAGGGATTGGATTGATCTCCATACGTTCTCTGTATTGTGCGACGTGTTCCTCAGGATCCGTCGAGCCATCTGTATTGTGCGACGTGTTCCTCCCGAACATAGTGTTTCCTGGAGTGACAAATGGAGTTGTCGAGGTGTTAGCCTGCATCGGGATGAAGTCTCCCTGGTGCATCTCGGAGGACCCTGCAAATTGTTGAGTCTGAGCATATGGCTGCTGAGGATTGAAGAACCCTGATGGAGGTACTCCTGAAAATCCTGCCTGCTGTGGAAATACTGAGGATACCACCTGCTGATAAGGACCTGAAGATCCTCCCTGCTGCGTCAATCCTGAGGATAACGCCTGTTGATAAGGACTTGAGGATCCTCCCTGCCGCGCCAATCCTGAGGATCCTGCAAAGGATGTATACAAGTATCCTTGGGATCCGGATGAGTACAATCCCGTAGACCCTTAGTGCTGGAAAAGCGAGGATCCAGGGTTGTACGCCGTGGTTGACTCCGGACGCACCAATCCTGAGGATCCTGGAGGAGTGAAATACGGAGATCTCGGGATTAAAGGCGTGAATTCTTCCGCCGGCTTCTTGGCTTTTCTGATATCTTCTAGTTCCTTCATCAGCATCTGGTTGGTCTTGTTCTGGCGATCCATCTGTTCCTGTAATCGCTTATAAATAGACAAAAGTTCGTTATTAGATACCATAACGGGATCCTAGGGGGACGGTCTCGATCCCGAAAATACTGGAGTAGCAGCTTTCTTCTGAATGTTGTCAGGTTTCTTTGGAATAACAGCAACAGAAGGAGGAGGAGGCATGGAAGGTTTCGCTGAGGATTCCGAGGCTGCGGCAGAAGATGAAACAATAACACTAGGATATGATCACGAGGGGAAAAACCCTTGAATATAATAGTTTTCGTTTCGGTCAAGAGCTTACAACTTAATCTTTAGTCGAAAAGCTTCGGTTAAAGATTATGAGCCTAACTTTTGGTCGAAATACGCGTGATTATTATAAAGGCCGGCACAAAAAACCCCGGACAGTGAAAACTATCACCGTCAAGTTTATTAACAACGAAAATGGTGATTACAAAGGTTGGAGCTGATAAGTGATCGTGAGCTAAGTGTTACAATGAATGCTAGTAAGCTAGAAAGTGAAAGTGTGTGTTTTCTATCGATATTATCAGCTCTATTTATAAAAGGAAAATTACAACTGTTATCCCGAAAAATCCGAAAACCCTAGACTACTTCTTCAACTAAGCCGTTAGCTTCCACATTTGTCGGTTGACAAAGTTCAAGTTATATTCTGTTGCAATCCACGTTCTCATAGGCATATTTAACACGTGATCTTATCTGCAAAACAGTTAGATAATATAGGACAACTGAATTAGTCAACGTACCTTCCTCAGAATAATTGCTCAAGTCAACATCCTCAAGTTAAGCTCAATTCTGAAGATAAAAATCCACACCAAACAATTGGTATGGATTTTGTTTTGTGCCCCATTTATGGAGAATTTGAAGAAACCGTTGAGCATCGTTTTATGTCATGTTAGGTTGGCTCAATCGGTTTGGCAGATAGCAAGCAATATCTTTATGATGTAAGATTCCAAGTATCCTCACATTTTTTTAGTAGAGAACTTTAGGCTTTTTACAAATACACAAAGGTCATGAGGAAAAAGGCAAAGATGCTTAATGCTATATGTCTTGTTTTAGTATGGCCTATTGAAACGATTTGGTTTTTAATGACAAAGATGGTTTCGATCAGAGGCGGATACACATATAAGGTGTGAGGGTCGGCCGACCCCGTGAAAGAAAAAAATTTAGTAGAATATATGCGCTAAAATTCCGACCGATCCCTGTGAAATTTTGACTCCGACCCCTATGAATTTATTGTTGACATAAACAGAGAGTATTTGAGATGAAAAGGAGAAAAATAAAACTAATAGTCAGAATTTTTCGACTACAGCCGGCAACATGTGCTACGTGTTACGGCGGAAGAAACAGAGAAGACGACCTAAAAGTTATTTACAAGTTCTTGGGCCTGTCTAATTTAAGTCACTGCCCACAATATTTAAATTATTTATTTCATTGGGTCAAACTTCAAAACTAAAATGAGTAAAATACAATTAATTGAAAGTCTGTATTCACTTCACACTTTTACGGTCATAACTATAACTGATAAACATTATTTAGTACTTTAATAATGAATTTTAAAAAAAAGTAATTCTAACTAATCATTCATTTCATTCTTTTTTGTTATTTTTTTTTAACTTAATATACATTTCATTCTTTTTTGTTATTTTTCTTTAACTTAACAGATGTTTTCTTTTATTTTTAATTTATTTGTTTACCTATAGTTTTTTATTTATTTATTTTATATGCTGAATTATTTTATTTTCTTTGCGTAGATATATCGTTAAATTTTCTAGTTCCGTCTCAACCGCAATCACTAAAAGTTATTTTTCAGTGATGAAGGCCGTGAAGTTTCGCTTGTGTAATTTGGATGAGTGATGAAAAATTGGACGATAGTTGTATTTATATCACTGGAGAATATTTGCTTAAGGATGCTAAACTTAAAGATGTTATAATTTAATTTCAAAAAAATGAAAACTTGTATATAACAACTTTAGATGTATTTTATGTTAGTTATGCATTCTTAATGACGTTCCACGTACCTTATTTGGTTATACGATTTCGTTTGGTTATCTTTTTTTTATATGACCTTCCCGATTTGACCTTACGGAAATGGCCTAATCGGACCACAAAAAGAATATATTGATTTGACCCGACCTGAATAGCCAACTTTGCTGCAAAAAGAAATATATACCCGGCCCCGACCTGACCCGAATAGCTGAACCGGACCGATTTAATAGTCAACCAACCCAAAAAAATCTGACCTCTGTAAGAAAAATTTCTGGATCCGCCACTAGTTTTGACGGTGAATTATGTTTTTTAATTTTTAAATATTATATTTTTATTTGTGTTTTAATATGTCAAGAGTGGGTTTGCGATGCACCCCACATGCAAAAAACGTAATATCATTAGCCGCTCTTCGTTCAAAATTTTCTTCCCCAATAAGCCAATAATTATTTTGTGCTTTTCAAGAAAAAAGACTTTTGAATAGAATAAATCGATTATTCAAATTACTACTTGCAGTTATAATACGATTATTGTGATTGGGATATTGCCAATAATGTTAATATTTTAAAAAAGTATCACATAATAGTAATAAAATTTTAAAATTGTTTCACATAGATCACCCGTTTAATTTTTGTTTAAACTAGGTCATTAAGTCTTCAAATCAACCCATCATAAAAAGATTTTTTTTGTTAAAAATTAAATGGAGAAGACGTGGAATCAAGCATATAAAGTTTGATCTTCATATCTTAAAGCTAATTAAAACAATGTGGAATCAAACATATAAATTTTAAAAATACCAAATATTACCGAATTTAACTATTTAATGACAATAAAAATATAATTATAAAATACATATAACACAAACTATATAATAATAATAATAATAATAATAATAATAATAATAATAATAATAATTCTCTCGCTAAAACATAATAAACACAATACAATCATAACTACTACATACAATGAACACACATAAAAATAAAAATAAAAAACTAAATGGAACACAAAAAATAGAATAAACTTTTATGCATTGTTTTTTATAACTATTATGGTTTCAATGATATGAGTGTCACAATGACGATACAAGAACACATAATTCGATGGCCGAAACTTCGAACATTTTCATATATCATATTAAATTTAAACTTTTGAAACAAATCAATGAACATGCTTGTGAAATGCCAGCGTATAGTTGCCTAATAGAAACAAACATTTTAAAAAGCTTCTCCTTTCTTATATCATGCCTTTTGACTTGTATGTAAACCTTTTCCCGATGTCTTTATTTTCTTTTTATTTTTATAACAAAAAAAAAACTCTTTAAACAATATTCAATCTCTTTCTGGCATATACAAATAGCCAAATGTTTTATGATAATATAAAATGATATATCCAAACCTTAATTATTTATAATCTTCAAGATTTGTTTCACCATGAAAGTGACCAACCTACAACCACCGGTTTACATGATTGAACAACCTTCACCATCCTCTTGACCTCCATAATCATTGCTAGTGTAATGATTTCGGTTCCCATTGTACCCATTATACCCATTATGATCATATCCAAACCCACCGTAAGTTGGTGGCGGTGGTGGTGGCGCTATTGGCATGCCATAGCCATGCTGAAAGGGAGCGCCACCATAACCATGATCATAATATTGCCCGTATCCCACCATCGGGTAACCTGATGGTGGGTACATCTGTGGGTAGCCGTGCACGGGCTCATACACCATCTTTGCAACATCCGGACTTGGACCAGCATTGGGTTTCTTTGGTGCATCCTTGGGTTTTTCCGCGTCTTTAGGTTTAGCCTTATCGGGTTCTGGTGGTTTTCCTGAATCCTTAGGCTTTTCGGCCGGTTTGGGCTTTTCGGCCTCCTTGGGCTTGTCCGCGGGTTTGGGCTTTTGTGGTTCCTTGGGCTTGTCTGCAGCTTTGGGCTTCTCGGGTTCTTTCGGTTTCCCTGCATCCTTAGGCTTGTCAGCAGCCGGCTTGGGCTTGTCAGCTTCCTTAGGCTTGTCACCAGCCGGCTTAGGCTTCTCGCCTTCTTTAGGCTTGTCGCCAGCCGACTTGGGCTTTTCAATGATCTCTATGCTCTGAATTGCACCTCCACCCTTGTAGCAAAGCTTGTCCCGAATCTTTTCAGGGCTACAACATACCACCTTGATCTTTACCGTGTTTTTGTCCACATCAAATACTTGATCTCTTATTTCTATTTTGTCACCAAAAAAATATTAAATATTAGTATTAATTTGCATGTACCATTTGTCAATATTAATCATAAATGGAATTAACCATTCACTAAATGCAAAGCACCAAATATATTGTACCTCCAATCAATATTTATTATTTTGATCTTTTTTCAACAGCAAATTAACATCATCTTTTTCATCTAATATGGGACTTAACCTTGTGTGGTAACTAATTTGAAACCGATTATGTAAAAACCAGTTTGGATATGATAGAAACCGTAGGTTAGGCACCAGTTTGTAATTCTCTGTACGGAAACCGGTCAAAAACTGGCCCAGTTGTGATATTAATAAACTACAAGCTAGCCTTTGATGATTATTTTGAATCTAATATCAGCCTTCAACTCCAAGTAAGAAATTCATGACCCAACACTTGAAATTAGTTAAAACTATACTTTCTTTGGTAAAAATGTCATGGTGAATATACTTGTAATATATCCATAAATAATATTCTGAAAACTTCAACAGATGATAAGAGATGCATTTATCCATAAATAATATTCTGAATATTCGTAATTGCTTTTAATTTATATACACAAACAAAAAACAAACAAAAAAATAAAAATAATAAATGAAGAAACTTACGGGGAATTTTGCAGATAACCTTCTTAACCTTCTTGTAGCAGTCGGGGCACTTGAGATCAACATTGAGGACCATATCGGTCACCTAAAGTTTCCATTCATGAAACAGAAAATTAATATATATATAAAACCAATTATGAAAATTTGGATGCTAATTAATTAACAAAATGAATATTGAATACCTTTTCAGGGGCCATGGCTGGCTGTGAAGGGAGAGTTGAGTTGATCTCTAGAGAGAGAATGAGAGAAAGTGTGGTGTCTATGACTGAGACTTTGATTAATAAGGCAAAGGGAGCGGTGAAGTGCTGACCTAATTATTATAATAATAATAATAATCACAATAATATTATTACTATTAACGATAATAAACTTTATAAATATAACATTAATAATTATAATAATTTTACTTTATTTTAAACACTTTTTCAGAATAACGAAGCACGTATATAACTTTCTTTTAAACACACTTTCAAAAATAACTGTTAAATAGTATTCTCAAATCAGGTAAGATGCCAGACCAGTGGAGGAGCAACGTTGTAGTTCCTATCTATAAGAATAAATGAGACGCCCAATGAATCAAACTACTAAGCCATACTCTGAAGCTATGGGAAAGAGTGATTGAGGTTAGACTTAGATGACAAACTCAGGTTATGGTCAACCAATTTGGCTTCATGCCGGGGCGTTCCACAACAGAGGCAATACACCTCATAAGAAAATTAATGGAAAAGTATATGAAGAAGAAGCGTGATCTACATATAGTGTTTATTGACCTGGAAAAGGCCTACGACAGTGTGCCACGACAGGTTCTCTGAGAGTGCCTGGTGAGTAGAGGAGTACCCACGAAGTACATAGAGATAATTATGGATATGTATACAAGGAGTGAAACAAGTGTTCGTGCGCCAGTGGGGGATACTGATCCCTTCCCTGTAGAGGTGGGTCTTCACCAGGGGTCAGCGTTGAGTTTGTTTCTTTTTGCAGTAGTCTTGGATGAGTTGTCAAAGTCGATTCAGAGGATCCTGCCGTGGTGCATGATGTTCGCAGACGATATTGTGTTACTTGCTGACAGAAAACAAGATCTAAACATGAGGCTTGAGGAGTGGCGAACAACCTTAGAGACAAAAGGTTTAAAAATTAGCTGCTATAAGACAGAGTACCTACATTGTGATTTTGGTGGGATAAATGACAATGAGGACGTACAGATCACCATCGAAGGGCAGGTGATCCCCCAGGTAACAAAGTTCAAGTATCTAGGATCATTTGTTCAGAGCGATGGGGAATTAGACGGTGATGTGACTCATCGAGTTCAGGTAGGATGGTGTAGATGGAAATCAGCCACATGTATATTGTGCGACAAGACTTTCCCGACTAAACTAAAGGGAAAATTTTATAGGGTTGCAGTTAGACCTACAATGCTATATGGAACAGATTGTTGGGCCATCAAGAAGGCACAAGTGCAGAAGATGGAGGTAGCAGAAATGAGAATGCTACATTGGATGTGTGGGCATACAAGGCTAGACCGAATAAGAAACGTTGTGTTTCGAGAGAGATTAGGGGTAACAAACATAGCCGACAAGATAAGAGAGTGGAGATTGAGATGGTTTGGGCATGTGAAGAGAAGACAGTTGACGAATCCTGTTAGATCCGTATAAAACATTACTATAGAGGGTGGAAGGGGTAGAGGAAGACCTAAATTGACTTGGGATGAGAGGATTAGGCATGATCTCATAGACCTAAACCTTTCCGAGGACATGGTTGAGGATAGGAATCTTTGAAGAAGTAGAATTAAAGTTAAGGATTTTTAGGAATAAATGAATACCTTAGGGCTACTTAACTTATTTAGGACACATACCATAATGGTATTCCCCCGCATGTATTATTATTATTACTATTATTATTACTATTACTATTAGTATTATTAGTTTTGATATAACTGTTGAAGTTGATCTCCGTTGTTCTGCTTCATACATATTATTATTAGTTCTTTACATAGCTATTGAACTTTGATTTCCTTTCTTTTGCTCCATACATATGTATTTAGAGCCGAGAGTCTCTCTGTAAGCCATCTCTTTATCCTTTGGATAGAGGTATAGTGTGCCTACATTCCACCCTCCCCAGACCCTACTTATAGCCTTGTTGTCGATGGGACTTCACTGAGTATGATTGATTGATTGAGTATAATCGATTGATTGATTGATTGATTGACACTTTCAAAAATAATATTTGGTCAAAGAATAAAAATTATGTTGAGTAAATTATACTACCTTTGCTTGCTTAAAAGCCAAGTGTAAGTTTGTTTCAAACTTTTTTTTTCTGAAAAGTGAAGTTATTTGTTTAAGAATTTTATTACCGATTTGTATAATAGGAGACAAATAATTAACATATACAAATAATTTTATTTGTTTTTCCTATCCCTTGCTGGTTTCTCGTTAGCACTTGTGGTTTTAACGAAATTTGTAGTTAAAAGGAAAAGAAAAAAATAGGTGCTGCTAAACATACCCCCTTTACTTTATTTTTACTAAATATACCCCCCTTAACTTATTACATAAATTATAATTAGCTATTGACATTATTTATATACATATTAGTCCCTATAACATTACTTTCATTTGATAACATCCACTACATATATCAAATTAAAAACTATCAAGTATTACTATTAATTTATTTTTTAATATTAATATTTTTAATATTAATATTATAAATATTTATAATATTTTTTTTAATTTTAATAAAATATATATTTATAATATCCTTATTTTACTACTTTATCTTATACAAAATAAACCAAAAACCCAAAACCCAAAACCCGAAACCGAACCCTAAACCCTAAACCCGAAACTTGAAACCCGAAACCGAACCCTAAACCCTAAAACCGAAACCCTTAACCCGAAACCCTAAACCCGAAACCGAACCCTAAACCCTAAAACCGAAACCCTAAACCCTAAACCCGAAACCGAACCCTAAACCCTAAACCCTAAAACCGAAACCCAAAACCCTAAATTCGAAATCATAAAAAGGAAACGCAACTTGTAAAAAAATAATATTAAATCATTACTTTTGTGCTAATTTGGTAATTATATGATTTCAAGGGTTAATATGAAAGTTGGTTTTTCCAAGGGGAGGAGGGGGGGAGATGATAAGCAACCAGAGGCGGTACATTTAGCCTAACCCGAAAAACATATACATTTGGTAATGGATAACTAAAACAATTGCATATTAACTAAAAAAATTCAAACTTCATAAATCATATTTTTAATAATTGAAGAAATTGTTATTAATGATTACTGAAGGATTAAATGAGGAAGGGGAAAAATAACTTTTTAAATGCCATGGGTGATGGGCGTTTGATAAACAAAATCCAAGAAGAAAAGGCAAACCTATTCTTAGAATTTGTTTTTAAAGAATATTTGTTATCTATCGGTAAATCGCAGGTAAAGCTTTCTTCAATTTCTATACACGACGTGGCCATAGACAGATATTGACAAATTCATTGATTATTCGTCAATGAAGTCTTATTTCCCAACACTCAATTTGTGTGAACAACGATATATCAATTGTTGGTATCTATATGAGCATATTAGTGACAAACTTATTGTCGATGAAAAATCTTCTAACTTTATGTGGTTAACAACCTTCAGCACTCATTTGACATGTAGAATTAACCATGATAATACATAATTTTTAATAAATGAAATTTAATAATTCTATTATCATTGATAATAGTTGGTTTATACGGAATTGAAGTCAAGTGATTTACTAACACATCCACAACTTAGAATATTTTGTTGCATTTTCCATCCCCCTTTAATTATATCTATATTACCATTTAAGTCAGGTAACATCAAAATGTAATGACTTTTACCTAACTTATAAGTAACTTAATTTCAAATTTACCCATTCCTTTAATGAAATTAAGTTGTAAATAACCTACCGTAACAAGTAAAATGCCTGTTGTGGGCCACCCTCTTCCTCCAATCATCTTTTCACTAGCACCATTAATTTTCTTTAGTCATGTTCGACGAGACCATTCCCTAACAAGACCAAGACCATGTTTTTAGATACGTTTGCCGGAAAGTAATGGTAACAATGTGTGATGTCTAATGAATGCTGGGTTCGCTAGGAAATGGCGATTAAATTAAATTATATGGTTTTCTAATTTATTATATTTAAATATGAGTTTAAAAACTTTAATAAAATTTAAATGTACTATAAATAAGATATGTGATGGTTCTACAAAACCATCATTGGTCCACGTCACCTCATCCATGTTTCTTTCATTTTTGCTTTAGTTTTGCAATTTTTTTTGTTATCTTTTGTTTTAGTTTCGGTGTCATAACAAGCGTGACCGAAATCAACTCATTGCGTGTTAATTTACCATCGCAACACATGTTTTTATAGGCAAAAACGTCATTTTAAATATGTTATTTTTTTATATTATAAGTTATACGAGTATATCCTAGGCATTTAATAATATATTTTTTGAGTTTATTGTTTGTACCGTAACAAAGCTTACGATACCAATCGAATTTGTGTCGCTTAGATTATAAGTTGTATTTGTTTTTAATATTTATTTTTATATAAGTCATACGAGTATCACTACCATCTTATGAGTTGATATATTAATTTTTTATTTGGTATCAATATCAGTATCGTAGCAAACTTAATCCATACCAATCAAACAGATACGAACCTCTAGTTTTAATTTCAATAATTAATAAAAGGAACAGAGCCAGTAAAATAAAAAAAAATACAGTCTACTTTAGGTCGGTTATGATCAGATATTATAAGTTCATTAAAAAAATCGAAGACAAGTAAATTAAAATTATAATTTCAGAGTGTAAAATGAAAATGATGAAGGTGCTTGAATAATTGCATCGAGGAGTTGTAAAGTAGGAATGAAATGGTGTGCATTACATGGGACTTTGCCTCGGATCCCAATCCCCACATGGCCGTACCCACCTCCACCACCGACAATATCATTTTCCTACGTAATTAGTTAGTTATTACCCAATTAATTTTATATTTAAAATATTTATTCGAATCTTATATATATATATATATATATATATATATATAGATTAATCGATCAAATAACATGGTTGTACATTCGGTTGTTAAATACAAACTTGCTGGTTACAACAATACAATATTTTTTCGGTATATATTTTATTTGACTATTTGTAAACTTTAAGATTACTAATTTGCCAAACTAAATAAAATAATATCTAACAAACCTTAAAATGTAAAAGCTCTTATAGTGGCTCATTGCATAATTCATAAAATAAGGTTATAATAATACCTTAGATAAATTATGACTTTACATCAGTTTTATGTTAATTCTCAATCCGCTTCACATTTCAATATTATCAAATGACAAGTGTCACCATCTCCGCCACATTAAAAACACACAGAGTAGAGATGAGCAAAATCAGTACCGATTTAGTACCGTCGGTATCGAATCGGTACCAAAGTTTTAAGTTTCGGGATCGTACGGTACCAGTACTGGTATTTCCTATTTCTTTTTACCCTCGGTACCGGTACCTAATGGATATCAAAAGCCTTGATCAAGAGTAAACAAATTCAACTTGTTATGAACAAGAAAAATAAAGATGAAAAGGAAATTTGTGTTAACTTTTGAGATAGCTACTGCACGGAAGGCTTGTAAACAAGAAAGCAAACTTTGAATTAATTAAAAAACCATAAACTATGACCCCTTAAATACTAAAACAAAACCGACTCAAACTCCTAATTAAGATTATTTTCTTGACCCAAAAGTTACCTTGACCCATAAGTAAACTTAAATAAATAAAACAAACTTTCAAACTAATCCCTTGGACTATTAAATTTAACGATTAACTCCAACAATCAATCCCTTAATCGTTAAATTTCATACCCATCTTCACCATAAAGTTGGATCATCGTCATCTTTTATCAAATTCGCTTCCTCATCCTTTTTCTCCGTCCCTGGACATTCGTTCGCAAAGTGCCCAAGTTCATTACACTTGAAACATCTGACATGGCTTTTATCCCGCTGAAACTTACCATCTCCCCGACCTCTCCCGGACCCCCGACCTCCACCTCGGTCACGTCCTAGGTCTTCACGGTTTGAACTTCAACAACCACAATGTTCACATCTGTGCTCTTTAACTTTCGTTTTTCCATCAATATAGGAAAACATCAATCTACTTTGCATATCACCTTCCTCTTTTGGCTTTGGGAGGCGTTCCTCAAAAGCCTTCAATCTTCCTACGGCTTCTTGAAACGACATCGTCTTAAGATCCGCAAACTGTTCAATAGCCGCCACCATCTGCCTATATTTTTCGGGTACCGCAGAACCAACCTTCTGTTTTCAATTGGTGTCCCCAGATTACTTGATTGTGATGCAAGTTGGCTAATTTTTCAAGAAAATTCATTAAGCGACTCGTTGTCCTTCATCTTCAATGACTCGAACTCAGATTCAAGTGTCTCTAGTCGTGCCTCCACAACCCTATCAACACCAACATAACACATCTTCAAAGCATCCCAAACCTCTTTAGCTCTCGTGAACTAGGCAACTTGTAACAAAAGTTCTTCCGGCAACGCTTGAAACAAATATGCTATTGCCATATTATTCCTCCATGGATCTTTATTGGTTCCTGGTTCGATTACCTCCCAAATCCCATGGACATTGAGAATTACCCTAATCTTCACAGCCCAGATGGTATAGTTAGTTTCTGTCAAAATTGGAATCTGAAACGCGAGTGAACCGTTCTCCCTTACAATCGCAACTTCTGTGTCTCCCATTGTACTTCTTCGGTATCAACCCCTTTTGATCGTAGTTTACCGTCCTGTCACACTCCTCTTGATATGCCCACACTAATATCAACCACCAACAAAGACAATAGCACCCCACTATGTTAATTCTTCCTTTTTATACCATGCTGGTGGAAATCTTTGCGCTACAATTCCCTAGGTGTCAGGGAATGTTTATTATATTAGGCTATGACCTTGGCACCATGTAGCCTGCTTGGCGGAGAGTGTGCCCTCTTCTGTTAGGCTATGCTTAAGGCGCCAAGTGTTCTGCCCAGCGCATGATCTTATCCCCTCGTTGGGTGTTGTATTTACTGAATGGTGGGTTTAGTACCCTACCTCTATGTAACATCCTACTTTTGATTATAATAAATAAATGAAATTTCGTTTATTCAATAAAGTGTCGTGTGTCAGTTTAGATAAATAAACTATATGATGATGGGCTTGAACTTTAAAAGATGGAATAGGAGATGGAATGAGCCTTAGGTCCATGGGTTTAAGGGAGTATAAATACCCCTTAAACCCTACCTTTCCATTTTTATCCATTTCTACACCATAGCCTACACCATCAAAAACACACACTAATACTATCCTATATCCCGACTCAAGATCCGAAGGCGAAAACCCGAGCTTGTTGGTGCTGGAACGTTGTAACGAACCAAACCTACATCAAGACTAGCTCGTGTTCTTGAACCGATTTGTTTAAGGTACGTTTATAATTAGAAATCGTTCATTTAGGTAATCTTAGATCTGTATACATATGGTAAAAACGAATCTAACGTGATGAATCTTGCTGAAAACCATTAACGATTGGTAGGTTAATTGCTATCCTAAAGAACCCGTATATAGATGCCTAAATCGCACCCTCTAAAACCCGATATTTGAATGAATGGATGACTAGGGTTTGTTGGGGCTGGTATGGCGAATCCAATGGTACCATAATTGCGATGTTTCGTTAAGAAACGAAGGTTTAATTGTAGATCTAAGATATGTTGACTGTATGGTGTTCTTGACAATTTTGACTTTAACCCTGGGTCAAAGTCTGGATAAGACTGATTCAATTCTTTATGGTAAGATAACAAATTAGTTCACCAATTCGTTATGCCCAGATAACGAATTAGTTCGATCATTCGTTACGTCAAGATAACGAATTAGCTCATCCAGTTCGTTACGTTAAGATAACGAATTAGGCTAACGAACTAGGATAGCGAACCAGATAACGAATCAGGTGATTCATCACCCACCAATTCGCTAAATTCTGATAACGAATTAGATCACGAAACAGGCTATGCTCAGATAACGAATCAGCTAACGAATCAGGACAACGAAGCAGATAACGAATTAGGCTGTGACCTGATAACGAATTAGGCTTAATTCGTTATAGCGAATGGGAATTAGAAAATAATTTAAGAATCCTAATGGAAAATGTGTTAAGACAGTTAATGAAAATAAAATTTTAGCTTAACCCCATCCAGGGGCTCTGCCCCTTGGACCCCGCTAGGGGCTACCGTCCCTAGAACCCCGCTGCAAGGGGCGCCGCCCCAGGACCCCTGTTTTCTGAGAGTTATAAGTAAACTAAAAATACAATATGGATTGGATATATATTGATACGAATAATTAATGTACAGTCAGCCGAGCTCAGTTAAGGAAATGAATAACAATAAACGGAGAATGAAACAGGATTCAGGTGAGTTTCTAGTCCCTTTCCTTGTTATGTTTTCGGGGCTGTGTGCATACTCGATGTGATAGTTAATACACTTACCTTAAACGGTAAGTGTATTCCATGTATGATTTATGTTATAGATATTATGTTATGTATGTGAATGAAAGCTTGTCGGTACGTGAACGATCTCCGGATATTGTACGTATTGACAAGGGAGGTATGTATATGAAAGATGGATGTGTATGATATATTTATATATATATATGTGTGTGTGTGTGTGTGTGTGTGTGTGTGTGTACAACATATGAATATGTATGAATGATTAAAGAAAATATATGTATGTTACGGTATGTAAAGGCAGCATGTATGAAGATGAAGAAGTAAGGGATCAGACCCTAATAATATCTGAGATAGAGAAGAAAGGGATCAGACCATAATAATATCTGAGATAGAGAAGAAAAGAGGGGTCAGACCCTAATAATATCTGAGATAGAGAAGAAAAGAGGAACCAGACCCTAATAATATTTGAGATAGAGAAGAAAGTGATCAGACCCTAATAATATCTGAGGTAGACAAGAAAGGAATCAGACCCTAATAATATATGAGATAGACAAGGACAGAGGGATTAGACCCTAATAATATCTGAGATAGAATGGACAATAATTATATAGTATGAAAGTATGTATGAATTATGTAATGAAAGTAAATTAGTAAAGTAATTATTATGTATATTCGGATGCATAATGGAAGGTAAGTATATGTATTGTACGATGTATGATTAACTAGAACTCACTCAGCGTAGCTGACCTTTAGTATGCACGCAGGTGAATAGAATGAGACAGCTGGCTTGAGTGAGGACACATGGCAGAAGAATAAGAGTCTGACATCTGAAGACGCAAGTTGTTTTATGTTTAATGTTTTAATATTGAAAGACAAAGAATGTATTAAGACAATTTATGGATTATTATTGTAATGTTATGAAAGTTTTATATTCCGCATAAAGTTTTATTTAACTATGATGTTTAGGACTGTGTTGATGAGTAAATCCAACGTCCAAATGTGAGGCACTGGTGACGGGGCCTTACAATCTACAAGTCCCCCGTGTCCGTAGTTGCCCTTTTTGAATAAAGGGGGACTATGGACTTATCATGGGCTTTCGTTTGCTAATGTATATACTAGCCGTTTGTTTTTGGCTTGGCCACTACTGTTTGGCATTGCCTATCTTAGTGGGTGGTTATTGAAAATCATTTCTTGGCGGAGCCTATTTTAGCGGGTGGTTACTGAGAACCATCCCATGGCGGAGCCTTTTTGGCGGGTGGTTACTGTAAACCATCCCATGGCGGAGCCTCTTTGGCGGGTGGTTACTATAAACCATCCCATAGCGGAGCCTGTCTTGGCGGGTGGTTATTGAAAACCATCACGTGGCGAAGCCTGTTTTGGCGGGTGGTTATCGAAAACCATCCCGTGGCGGAGCCTGTTTTGGCGGGTGGTTATCGAAAACCATCCCCTGGCGGAGCATGTTTTGGCGGGTGGTTATTGAAAACCATCCCATGGCGGAGCCTCTTTTGGCGGGTGGTTATTGAAAATCATCCCATGGCGGAGCCTACTTTGACGGTTGGTTAGCCTATTTTGGCGGTTGGTTGTTGAAAACCATCCCATGGCGGAGCCTATTTTGGCGGGTGGTTGTTGAAAACCATCCCATGGCATAGCCTGTTTTGACGGGTGGTTGTTGAAAACCATCCCATGGCGGAGCCTGTTTTGGCGGGTGGTTACTGAAAACCATCCCATGGCGGAGCCTGTTTTGGCGGGTGGCTGTTGAAAGCCATCCCATGGCGGAGCCTGTTTTGGCAGGTGGTTGTTGAAAACCATCCCATGGCGGAGCCTATTTTGGCGGGTGGTTGTTGAAAACCATCCCATTGTGCAAGCGATTATCATTTTTCCCTCTCTAGTGATAACGTGTTTTTTAGCGAGGAAGGGTGAATTAAATTAATGTAAGTGAAATGACCGTTTGACCTGATGGTTTGATGACGGTTGTCCTTTCTGATGCAGCTTTTTCGTCTGTGTCAGGCGTGTGGGAGAGACTCCCGGTGACGCGCCCAGATGTAACACATTTATCTGCCACTTGGTTATCGTGTTTCCCTTTGATTGGGTCGCGTGGCTTTCATCCCTTCTGTACCCCTCCCCTTCATTAATTGCGATGGGTATAAAAGGGGAGGTAGCCTCTTTGGGATTTCATTTTTCACCAGAGCTTGCTTATTTTACACGTCTTTCTTCTATAATTTTCCCTTCTCGTTTTATGTGTGAATCGTCTCAACCCATCAAAGTAAAGAAGAATAATACTATGGAGTTCTTCGGTTGTCGTATGTCTTCCAAGGACTTCAACAACATAGTCAAGGTTTACAACCTTGGCCCCGAATTTGAGCCGGAGTTACCCTCCTTGGGTCAGACGGCTCGCCAGGCTCCTAACGGCAAAATTGTCGTGTACAAGGAGTATTTCTTTTTGGGTAACTTTCGTTTGCCCATCACCCGATTTCTGCTAAGTGTTTTGGATGCATTTGGGCTGCACCTCAGCTAAATACATCCACCCGGAATGGCTCGTCTTCGCCATTTTTAGTATACTTGCCATTGCCTTGGCGTTACACCTACGCTGAAAAGTTGTCGGCCTTCTATCAGTGGCGCTTGTCCAAGGGTTTGTATAATTTATTTACCCGTCCTGGTGCTAAGGCCATTTCTTTGGAGGCGCCGAAGAGTTTGCATGAGTGGAAGAGCCTTTTCTTCTACGTTACTGCGCGTGTGGTTCCGCATGTTATGCATTTCACGGATGTGAAGGAGCTCCCTGAGCCTAAACCAGTCCCCTATTCTGGGACGGACTGGTTCAACACTTTACAAGTCAGCCTCTCCCCACTCCGTCATTACTCGGAAAGCGCGCTAGTGCTATTCGGCATGAGTCGTATTTGGGACGATGCGACGAAGGTGCCGGCTATCCATAACGGTGGTCATGGTAAGTAATTTACTCATTTGTTTTGTACTTCTGTTTACTTATTTTGGTAAACTGACATTTTACCCTTTTTCAGAGGTGAAGGATCCATACTCCTCCTGCAACCTGCGCCAGAGGGCGCCAAGGTGTTGCACCGGAGGGAGTTAGGTCCCCGTGAGGAGCCAATCCTCATAAAGACTACCTCCAACTTTTTGTATTCAGTGGCATGTTCCCCCAATTCTATCGCCCATTTCGCCAGTCTTCCAGACAACTCTGGTTTGCTCAATACGTTTTGCAGGCGATAATTGGTGAGGACATGTATTGGGTAGCCTTGGAAGTATCATCTCAGACGGCGGGCCATTTGCACTAGTGGCAGAACCAACTTTTCCAGGCTGGAGTACCTTGTTTCTGCGTCCGCTAGGGTGAGACTTACATAGTAAATAGGTGTTTGAACCCCATTTCTTTCCACCATTAGGACTACACTGATTGCCCTTTCGGAAGCTGCTAAGTATATTATCAGCGGTTCTCCAGCCTTTGGCGCTGTTAGCGTTGGCAATTCCGCTAAGCGCGACTTGATTTCTTGGAACGCCGTTTTTGCTTCATCCGTCCATAGAAATTGAGATTTTTTGAGGCAATTCCCCAAGGTTGAGACGAATGGGAAAGACATTTCCGCATGACTTGACAGGAATATGTTGGCGCGACCAATCGGCCATTAAGAGTTTGTACTTGTTTGACATATTTTGGTGAAGGCATTGTCAGAACTGCTTCCAGCTTCTCTGAGTTGGCTTTGAAGCCACCGTTGGTTACTATTACCCCTAGGAATTTTCCTTATTCCATTCCGAAGGAACACTTTCCTGGGTTGAGTTTCATGCTGATTGACCTCAATGTCTTGAAGGTTTCTTCAATGTCTGTTAGCATCGTTGCTTCTGTCTTGCTTTTGATGACCAGATCATCCATGTAAACTTCTAAGTTTCTCCTAATTTGAGACTTGATTTCTTTATCCATCAGTCGTTGGTACGTAGATCCAGCGTTTTTGAGGCCGAACGACATCATCTTGTAACAATATGTTCCATTGTTTGGTCGGAACGCCGTTTTATGTTGGTCATCTGCCGCCATGTGGATCTGATGGTACTCTTTGTATGCGTCCAGGAAACATTTGAACTGGAAAGGGACGAGCGCATCCACCTTTAGGTCAATTTCTGGTAGAGGGTAGCAATCTTTTGGGCATGCTTTATTGAGATCTTTGAAGTCGATGCACATACGCCATTGCCCATTTGCTTTAGGTACCATTACTAGGTTGGCTACCCACGTTTGGTACTGAATTTCGCGAATTATTCCCACCTCTACCAACTGTTGGACCTGCTCGCCACAAGCTTTTGCTTGTTCTGGTCCCATCTTCCTTAGCTTCTGCACAACTGGCACAAAAAAGCCGAATTAACTTTCAGCTTGTTCTCCGCCTTGGTTCTTGGGACGCCCGTCATGTCCGCCGGTGTCCATGCGAACACGTCTCTAATTTATTTAGTAACCTTTTAGTGCTGTTCGCGCTTGTTCGGAAATGGTAGGGCCGATGGTTATACTCCGCTTTGGAAACTTTTCATTAAGCACCCATTTTTCAACTTTTCTTTCTTTGTTGGTTTTCAACACTTCTGTGGCGGTATTTTCACTTTCGCCACGTGACATTCTTTGTTGGCATGGATCATTGCTACCCCTGTTGGAGTCGGTACCCCCCAATATGCCATGGGCTGTGGAAGGGTCAGCGTTAAAGTTTCCAATCGCTTCTCTTCCTAATATTACATCATAGTGTGTGTGTGTGGCGTTTCCATGACCAAGAAGTCCACATCTTCCGTCCTTGAGTGTATCCCATTACTGAGCACGACTGGAAATGTCAACTGTCCCAATGGGTATTCAATAATTTGATTGAAACCCGGTATTGGGGCATTGACAGGTATCAGTCTCTGCCTGTCTTTTTCTTCTAACAGGTCAAAACACTGGCGATACATGATGTCGGACGTCGCCCCTGCGTTGATGAAGAAACACGGTGTTCGGTAGTGTCCAAATACTGTTGTAATTATTAACGACGCTTTCTTGTTTTCTCCTCCCTTTATTTTTGGGAAGATCACTTGTTCTTCCTTCCAGGCGGCATGTTCCGCCTGTCTTCGTTTTTTGGACTTTACCCCGCCAGAGATCATGTTGGCATGAAGGTCTTTGATTTTCTTTTCCGGCTTTCCGCCGTCCTGAGGAGACGGACGTCTGTTTTTCCCTTTGATACTTTTGACCAGGTGGTCTAACTTTCCGCTTTTGAGGTACTCCTCTATGGCATCTTTCAAGTTTGAACATTTATTTGTCGTGTGACCTTGTTGCTCGTGATAGTCACAATAGATTTTCATGTCCGTGTTCGGCCCCTGTTTGATTGGAGCTGGCTTCTTGAGTTGGATACCTTCCGTATACATAATCTGGGCTGAACTTTTTGTCAGCGGGGTCCATCTGTTGGACACATACGCATGGCTTTTTCGCCTGTTCATGGAGGGCTCATACGTTGTGTCCTCCTTTTGCTGGCTCTCGTTGTTCAGTCTTGACCATACGGAAGATATCTTTTTTCCTTGGCGAGCTCTGTTGATATCATTCCTTGCGTTGTTTCTCATCAACTCTTTGCCAAAACTTTTCTTCGTTCGCGCATACCTCTTCGCTGCGGTCATGACATCATTCCAACGATGCGGCATGCCATCTCTGCCTGTAAGGTTTCAAATTAAATCGTCACATCTTACATTTTGGCGGAAGGCTGCGCACAAGAGCTATTCGCTCACGCCACCAATGTTCAAACCCTCATTGTTAAACTTGGTAATAAAATCTTCCAACGTTTCAGTATCTCTTCTGGTCACATTAAGGATGTTTCTGGGTCACTGACGTGACGCCGCCGTTGGCTAAATTGCTGGATGAACTTATTTGATAAGTCCTCCCAGCTTGTAATTTGTACTTCTGGAAACCTTTCGAACCAAGCCCTCGTCGCTACGACTAATGTTAGTGTAAAAATATGGCACCATAACGGCATGGTCCATCCTGAAACTAACCCGGCGGCGATATAAGTTTACAGATGGTCATCCGGATCTGACAGACCATCATACTGGCCTACTGTCGGCGGAATCTTTGGGTTTTCCGGCAGTTCTGCTTCGGCGATCTTCTTTACGAATTTTGACTTTCCTGCTGAGGTTGTTGGCCGGTAAGGTTTGGAAAAGTATTCGTTTGCGTCTGGGTGGTATCTTATTAATTTCTTGGTGGTGGTGTCTAGACCCCTCCAACTTTCTTCGTAGTCGGGGTCTTCTAGCCGCGAATCGCCTTCTAGACATGACCGTTGTGATTTTTACCCCTTGCTGTTGGCACTTTGCCAATTGGTGTTTTTGTACGAATCGGATTTGACTCCTCTTCGTACTCCTCTTCTTCGCTATTGCTGCTGGCTTCAGCGTCAAACAATGTTCTTAGCTGAACAACTGCCGCCAGTTTCTCTTGGACCTTGTCCTTGAGTTTTTTCTGTTCAGCTTCTAACCAGGCCATCATTTGTGGTGGCATGGTTACTTGTGAACGTGACTTTGTTTTTGATTTTTCTGTAACGGTAGCGTGAAGGGTGGACGTATTGACGATGCCTGCACCGCTACCTGCTACATCAAAGACTTCTATGTTTCCTTCTAGGTTGGCCTGTTGGCCAACCTCCTTAGGTGGGGCTATATCACTCATCTGAATCAAGAATGGAGTGAGTTTTAAGTAGCTGTTCTAGCAATATGCACGGATTACACCAACGAATAAATACAAATCCACCCCTCAAGGTCTAACAAGTTAGTCCGAGGGTAATGGTGAGTATTCCTCACGATGGGTTATAAAACCTTCTTGGCTCATATGAGTGTGCCCTACAAAACAGAACACCGTGACCTCGTTACGAGGAATGGGGGGATTCTCTCGTAACCACCATCCGGCGTGATAATCAGTACTTGATCGTACAAATAGTATGTATTGAGAGAGAGAGTTGTAATATTCGATTGTGAATGCTTTACCGTTTGGAGATGCATTGATATTTATAGCCGGAGGAGAGAGAGAGTATGGCCAACTACTTTGTCAGGCTTTCCACCAATTATATTCTCCACTCGTGCAATCGTGGAGGTTGGTGGAAGTTGGTGGATATCATGGCCTTTTGACTGGGCGTGTTGTACTATTTCGTACCACCCTTTATGCGTTGTCCAATCCCCATTGGTTGGGTCGTGTTCTCTATGTTAATTCTTCCTTTTTGTCCCATGCTGGTGGAAATATTTGCGCTACAATTCCCTAGGTGTTAGAGAATGTTTATTATATTAGGCTATGACCTTGGCGCCATGTATCCTGCTTGGCGGACAATGTGCCCATTTCTGTTAGGCTATGTTTAGGGCGCCAAGTGTTCCGCCTAGCGCATGATTTATCCCCACATTAGGTGTTGTATTTAATGAATGGTGGGTTTAGTACCCTACCTCTACAGATGCATATGTTGAAATTTCTTTGGTCAATTAAAATGGCTCCCATCGGTGTCAATGACACTCTGTAAGAAAACATGGCATGGGCAATGTAGTTAACAACATATTACACACGGAATTTACTGAGGAGTTATTGATGAGAGTTAAAGTGGGTTAGGCTAAACATATCAGTAACATTCGTTAATTTTTAAAACGCGAAACTTGACCCAATTTAAAATATTCAGTATTCAAATCCACGCTTATTTAATAAAACAACGAATTTTTATTATTTGCATTATTTTTTTCTTTACTACATTTTAGTTTGTCACACGATTTTATCCAAAACGTTTTGGCATTGAACTTGTACATTTTAGTTAAAGTGGGAAAGAAAATAAGTTTTGTAATATTTGCAGGCTGGTCTCTAGGGTTTAGCTGATTGGTCAAGGGTAGTAAAAACTAAAGTTAACGATTGGTCAAGGGTTTAACTTTAGTTTTTACTACCCTTGACCAATCAGCTAAACCCTAGAGACCAGCCTGCAAATATTACAAAACTTATTTTCTTTCCCTCCCTCTCACCGTCGTCAAAACCGACGTACACCCCCCCTACATGTCACACCCCAACCTAAGGCGGAAATGCCGAGGCGTGAGCTGATTGCTCACAGCTCTCAAGGTACTATGATGCAAAACAAGTAAAACAAAATCCAAAATTTAATTCTTGTATCTTATTCTCTAGCATGCAACCCTAAGTTTCTTCAAACAAATCTTGATAATCATATCATATGGTGACCTGCATAGTCGTTAAAAATACAATAATTTTGTCAACACTAGGTTGAGTGAGTAAAATACCAGATGAGTGTATATATAATAAGTATAGAAAAATGTGCAAACTGTATCAAGTGAGATAAACAATTTAACCGAATAAGCAAGTAAATAAGTTGTCGGTAAGCTCGATGCTAGGTGAACTGGACGATGGCTACTATGATGGTATAACCAAATAAGTAAGTAAATAAGTTGTCGGTAATCTCGATGCCACATGAACTGGACGTGGCTACTATGACGGTCGTATGATCATACTATTCTGAGATTATGATGGACCTCTCTGAAATGTATTCATATAAAGCATATAAGCATATAACACGTTAGGCATAAATTGTTAAACACACATGAATAACAGTTGCAAGTTGAATATAAAATAATAATAAAATATTTAGAACCACATATGTCCCCAAAATAATAAAAATGAGTTAATAGAGGGGAGTGAGATACTCACCTGATTAAGAGAACTATACACTAGTGAGGATGTCCCCTTCAGGATTCACCGATTAAGATTCCTAGTTAAATAATAATATAAGTTAGTTATAAAAGATATAACACAAGTAGTGAATTTGAGATTTCGATGATTTGAATTATGTTTGGGATTGAGATGTTATTGCTTGATCGATCTCTACGGTTATTGTTATTGCGAAATCATTATTATTAGTTTAACTAAATAAATACGAATTGAATATAATACAATTATATAATTGTTTGAATAATATTTAAATAAACAATTATAAGTAAGTACATAAATAAATACAATGTTGGGCCTAGTTTTGTGGTTTGAGCTTTGTTTAATATTGTCTTTGCTTATTTGGGCTTGGGTGTTGGGTTTGTAGGTAAACCGAGAACTACTATAGAGTTCTCGGTGGGCTTATGGTTGTTTTGGGCTGTCCTTCTTAGTGGTTCCCTATATATAGATGTATGATGTATAGGGTTAAGGTTGTTCATTCCTAGTTATTGTTGAAATATTGTAAGTGCTTAAGCACCCGACGTATTTGATAATATACGTGTGTTTTGAAGCAACTTCGTGTTAATTTACTAGTTCTTGTTTGTGTTCTTGAATCACCGAGTGTTGGTATTCCGCACCAATACTCGTCTAGTTGATATCATATTTAAGTGATCCAGATTCGGGACTTACAATTGGTATCAGAGCCTTAGACCTTTTCAGGCTCGTTATTGTGATATCAACGATTCGGGACTACAAGGGTATAATATGTTTTCCGACGAGAAACTGATCGAAGAAGAAGACCGAGTTATTTTTTTGCAAAGATTATTCTTGATCTGAAATTAAAATCAAATCCCATATTTTTGGAAGTTTGTTACATGTTTGTTGAAGATTTCTTTTGGTTTTCAGCCACTGTAGCTCTTGATAATCATCAGTTCTCGGCTAAGGATTGTTCTCGGTAGCTTTTTGTTCTCGGCCTCTCTTAGTTCTCGGTTTGTCTGTGTTATCGGTCAAGAGTGGGTCAACAAATTGAGTTTTCGGTCAATATCTAGTCAATACCTGAGTTCTCGGTGAAAGATTTGGTCAACATTCTAGTTTTCGGTCAATTTCTAGTCAATACCTGAGTTCTCGGTGAAAGATTTGGTCAACATTCTAGTTTTCGGTCAATTATTAGTCAATACCTGAGTTCTCAGTGAAAGTTCTGTCATTCTAGTTCTCGGTCAACGCGTTTCATCTCTCAGCCCAGTCTACTTTGTTGGTCTTAGCTTGTATTGGACTTGGACTTTTGACTGGACTTAATACTTTAATTGGACTTAATTTGAATTCAAATTAAAATGGCACAGATCAGTAATGGCAGCAGCTCCATTAATTCATCACTTCACCAAGAACTTGACTCCATCACGGGTACTGCTACTCGTATACCCCGCTTATTTTCCCACGAGGGGTTTAGTGTATGGAAATTCCGTTCCGAACACTATGCCAAAATGAAAGATGCGAAAATTTGGAGAAGCATTGTGAGGGGACCTCAAATGATCACTTATCAAAGGGAGAATACAAACGAGGTTCTTGTAAAGCCGGTTGCTGACTATGATGATGATGACTTTGCTAAGGTTGAAGAAGATGAGAAAGCTCTCTCAACTCTAACCATGGCACTTTCACCCGATGCCCTTCAGTTTAGAGAACTCCGAACAGCTAAGGAATTGTGGGCCACACTGATAGAGGTTTATGAAGGAAATGAGGACATGAAAAGAAGTCGCCAAGATCTGCTGAGACAATAATTTAACATGTTCAATCATGTTCTGGGAGAGACACTGGAGTCCCAACTTCAAAGATTTATATCCCTCGTAACTGAAATGAGAACTGCTGGAATCTTTCTACAAACCTCTGAAATTAACAACAAGTTGGTGAATTCTCTGCCAAAGAATTGGGACATGAATGTTGCAGTTATCAAAAAGACTAAAGACCTCAATAGAATGAGCATAACTGAGATGATTGCTACTATTAAAGCCTGTGATATGGATGACAAACAGCGGGCAATAAACCATGCTAGTTCTTATAGTGCTGCTGGATATAACGTTGCGTCTAATAGTGCTCTCATGTCGCGAGATAGCTTCTCACTGTTCAAGCCCACTCAACAACCACCACAGGGAAACTTTCAGATGTTTTCATCTTACCTTGGTCAATCATCATCATCCAATTCACCCAACTCAGCTCCAGTATTTTTCACCAAATCTGGTCAGTCTACAAATGATTCTGGTAAGACCACCCCAAGTCAGAACTTCAGCCAGATCCCCACTATACCAAAAGAAACTCAAGAGAATATCGCATTAATGGCGGGATTTATGAATTGTTACCATGCCTTTCTGGCCAGAGACTTGGTTCAACCCATGGTTGCTACTGAACTAGATCAGATTCATCCTGATGATGTTGAAGAAATGGACATTTCGTGGCAAATTGCCATGGTGGTTTTCCGTGCTAAGAAGTTTACCAAAAGGACGGGTAGAAATAATTGGAACATGCCAAATAATCAAAAAGTGGGTTTTAACAAAGAGACTCTCAGGTGTTACAACTGTCACGAGCGTGGTCATTTTGCTCATGAATGCACTAATCCAGCTAAGGATGGGAATACGGAAAGGGCTTTGGTTCCAGTTGGAAATGCTCGTGGTGAGGATGGAGGTAGTTCGGGTAATGGTGAAATGGGTATGGTTGCTCAAACGTTCTCTTGGGAAGGTCAGATGGCTGCACTGAACATTGGAAATCATACTGCGAATTTCGCAACTGTTGAAGACTCGGAAGAAGAAAACATTGCTTAGGAGAAGGTCAAGGAGCTCCAGTTTGCATACATGGCTTTCACTTCCCCAGACTCATCTGAAAGTACGTTTTCAACCATGTTCTTTAAATTGTGGTGAGAAAATAGAAATGTATAAACTTCATAATGACAGTCTAAGTAGAGATATGGAAAGAATAAAATCAGAAAGTTTCAAACTTAAGAAAAATGAAAAGGGATTTTTAGACAAAATTGAATCTCTTAGCAAGGACATTAAGAAACTTAAGTATGATTTTAGCATAAAGAGCTATCACCATCGTGATGCCAAACGAGAATTCGTTGAATTAACTGCTAAACTGGAAGCCTCCAAGCTAGAAATCTTGAATCTCACTAGAAAGTTTGAAAAGGCTGAACTTGATTTTAAGAAATTCGATGGTTCCAGTAAAGTAGTTGATTCAATGATTGAAAATCAGCTATGGTGGAAAGAAAATGAAGGTGAAGGCATAGGATATAGTCAGGTTCCCCCACCATATAATCACAATTATGTTCCTACTCCTGTTACCAAAGAACAGGAAGAAAAGATAAAGGATATGAAGTATGGTAAACAGGACAAAGGTGATGGAACCAGCTCTGCTAATGCTGGTTCGTCTACTTTAAATATGAACGATTCTAATGTATCTACTTCATGTGCAGAAAGAATAATTGTGAAGGAATGGGCTGATGAGGATGACGACCCGTGTTTTGATTTTGATAATAATGATGTTTCTGATATTTCTTTAGAACTTCCCGTTTTGAATTATGTTATTCCGACTGTTTGTGTGGGCTCTGTTTTAAAGAGCAAGGATTCTTGTGTGGTTGATTCGGTTGAGATTTTAAACTCTAAAAATGTGGTTCCTAATAAAAACAAAACTTCAAAAATATCAAAAACATCAGAAAAATATGTTGCACCAAAATTTGTTAAGGAGGGATGCTCCAATGACAAACAAGGTGATAAGTTTAAAAGGGGGAATATGCATTCTCGCAAATCTAAGCAGACTGGTCCACACAACCAGTCCAGACAAGGATCTGCCCAAAATGAGTTTTTCATAAAACGTCAAACATGTTTTAACTGTGGCACTTCTGGTCATATTGCCAGAAATTGTCCACATCGTCCGTACATTCCCTACTACGAATTTATCAAAGGAATATGCCATATATGCCTCGTAATGCGTACATAAAAGGATTCAGGAATTATCCAGCTAGTTCCTTTGACGATGATTGGAATCGAAACAAATCTGGCAGGTTTAGTCCTCATCAGACCAAACCTAACAGGCCCAAAATAATAGTCAGAAAAGATGTTCAAATTCAAATTCTAGTATAAATACTAAGACTAAGTCCAAACAGGAAATAAGGGCGGATTCGTCTCCTCCCACGACCAGATCACCGAAGGTTACGACAACCATTCGTACATATAACTCCATGTCACACAGACATAGATGGTTGCCTAAATCTCCGGCAAAAGACTCACCAAAATCTATTTTTGATGATCAAAAGGATATGTCATGGCAATCTGTAACAACTGTAGATGAGTCAGGGTCACCCAGTGTAAGTATGGACTGGGTACCAAAAACTAACTAATCCCGCGCTTTGTGAGGGACAGCTATGGAGGAATATCATCAGACCTTTGTATGTTGATAGTGGCTGTTCCAGGCACATGAAATGAGACATTACCCAGCTACACGACATTCAAACATTTAACGGTGGGTACGTGTCTTTTGCGGGAGGTGAAAAAGGAAAGATCACTCAGAAGGGTACTGTAACGGTGTTTTAAAGTTTGAAAACGTTAATTTTGTTCCATAATTGAAGCATAGTCTTTTGAGCGTGTCACAAATTTGTGACAAAGATTTTTCAACTCATTTTACTAAAAAAGAGTGCTTAATTCTGAAACCTGGTATAATCATACTTGAAGATTGGATTCTTGTTCGATCACAACGTAAAGATAATGCTTATGTGATTGACATGAACAAAAATGTTCCTGACGAAATAACATGCTTGTTTTTAAAAGTGTCGGAACATAATGCGATGCTTTGGCATCGTCGTCTTGGTCATGCTAATACTAAAAACTTGAATCGTCTTGCTAAAAACAATTTAGTGCGTGGTTTACCAATCAAGGATTTTGTGACCATTGAAAAGTGTGTGGCTTGTGCTCTGGGCAAACATCATCGAAAATCTCACAAGCCAAAATTGATTAACACCATTTCATATGTTTTTCAACTACTTCATATGGACCTTTTCGGGCAAGTTCATGTTCTGAGTTTGTCTCGTAGCTCTTATTGTATTATTATTACTGATGACTACTTACGTTTTACATGGGTATTTTTCTTGTCAAGTAAGAGTGAAATTGCAGATCTCATCAAGAAGTTCATCGTGCTCATGGAAAATCAACTGAATCTGAAGCTGAAGGGAATTCGTTGTCACAACGGAACAGAATTCAAGAATGCGACTCCGAATCATTTCTGCTCATAAAAGGGTGTGCTTCGCCAGTACAGTGCCCCACGTACTCCTCAACAAAATGGTGTGGCTGAAAGAAGAAACCAAACCCTTATCGAAGCTGCAAGAACAATGTTGTGTGACTCCAAATTGCCACTATTCTTTTGGGCAGAAGCTGTTAACACAGCTTGTTATGTTCAGAATCGGGTAATAATCAACAAATCAAGGATGAAGACGCCATATGAGATTGTTTATGGTCATCAACCCACGGTTGCACATTTCAGAGCGTTTGGTTGTCCATGTACTTTACTAAATTTCGAAACCACACCAAAGTTTGGAGCTGCAGCCGATGAGTGTTATTTTGTTGGGTATGCTGGAAATACAGCTTACAGGGTTTACAACAAGTCTGTAGGTTCCCAGCCGGATCTACACGAGATATCTCGTTTTACGTAGGTGCGGAATCCCTACGTAAGACGTTACGACTGTAGAAGACGATACGATTAAACACACGTTACAATAAACAAATACTCGTTATATTGCAACCTTAAACACGTGATATGTATCACTAATACTGGACTCGTTACACGTAATTGAATACTCTGATTGAATCCCTCCTAATGTTATTGATTAAGCCGTAACCTAATCAATATATAACACGACAACTTCGCCTGGCATGTTCAGGCGAAGTTGTCACTAACTTCGCTTAGTTCACAAGTTCGCCTGTATCAGCGAAATTGTGAGCTAACTTCGCTTACATACAAACACAAATCCAAACGACTCGATTACAGACACTAGACACTGAACTACTGACATCATGTACCAACAGACTCCCCCTTGGCAGTAGCTTCATCTCTTTATCTTCAAACACGTGTCTTGTAATCTTCAACAATCTTGAATCTTCATCTTTAAGCATTCACTCCTTCTCGTACACATACCGACACAACTCTTTGATATTTCCTCGCTTCGTCTTTCCAAGCAGGAATATAAAAGATTTTCTTCTCATTCAGCACCTGCAGATCAGCTCGAGACAGGTTCACTAGATGCATCGGATCATAGACTCTCAGCAGCTCTTGTTCATCTTCGTCTTCCATCACTGCTTCAGCTGTCTCACAATCTACATACCACCACTTCAACTCTTTGAGCACATCCTTGGGCATTTGTTTCATCGGCACTTCTTTCAAACACCGGATCGGTTTATACTTCATAATCATCCAAGGCTTGCCATCTGCTCTCAACCATCTATCTTTATCTTTGATAAGTTTACCCTTCTATGGTTTCAGCAGCTCGAACTTCTTTTCCTTTATACTCTCCTTCCATACTATCTTCCAGATGACTCTAGCCATATTATCATCACTTCGATTTATCAATCCCAATTTGGCTAAGTCTTTCACTTCACATTCTGGCAGTGTGTTCAACGATCTCAACATTCTTTTGAAGTACTGAATACCATCATATCTCTTAATCACGAAGAGCCTCAACTGCTCATCGTATATCCAACAAATAATCCCTTTTCTCGCTTCAGCATAGCCTCTAATGTTGTAAGTCTTCTTAAACATAGTAGGGACCGCTGGTTTCTTCGTTTTGACGAACCACTGAGCATAGCCTTCTTTCCATCTAGGCTGCTCTTCCCATTCAGTCTCATCATTTCCCATCTCTTTACTCATATCTGCGTTATCGACTTCTGGAATATCATGCTCTACATTCTCTTCTACTATCTCTCCCTCTTCTATCTCATCATCAATCACAATCTGTTCACCAATCTTCTCTATCGCATCACTCGGTAATACATCATCATCACACATAAAGTCATCATCCATCTCCTCAACCTCCACTACCACCACATCATCACCACCAGCTGCAGTTGTCGACTCCCCCTGAGTTGCGGAAGTCCCAAGAGCTTGTACAGTTCTTGGCAACTCACCACCTGCACCTTTCGATGCATTGGGATCATCGTCTCGATCATTTCTCCTCTTGGTCCTCAACTCATCGCCTTTACAGCTCGTCTCCCCCTGAGATGCCAAGAACTCCTTCAGAGCATCTATGATTTTTCCATGTTCTACCAGCAGGGACGACTGCATCTGATTCTCTGCAACTAGGCTTTGAATAGCCTGGGTCTGGATAAGATTAATCCTTGACTGCTCTGCCACGACCTGTTCAAGTGCTGCTATTCGTTCAGAGTCTGATAGGGTTGCATCGAAATTAAACCTCATATGAGATATATCGTGAGTGTACTGAGGAGGGATTGCCGATGTATCCGGGACCTCAGAAGTAGACGTAACCGCAGGTGGTATCGTCACCGATAACCCTGCAGTGGCCACAACCATCGACTCAATAAAATGTGCCACGACCTCCGTTGGAGTAAGAGTTGGAGGTGGCAACGAGACAATCTCCGGAGCCGATAGTTGAAATGAAGTGAGTGGGAGGCCAAATGAGGATGAGGTAGCCACCACGGGAATGTCCGTGGCGCTTGGCCTTGTAACCTGTAATGATGAGGGAACCATTGTCATACCGGACAGTGCGGGTGGGGTGAAACGTACCACCCTCGAGCTCTCACCGGCTCCCGATCCTGCACCTATCCGTTCCCTTCTTGATCTCCGGATCAACTGTTGAACTTCTTCTTCATAGTCTGACTCACTATCCTCATCAGCTCTCTTTCTTTTCCCATGAGTCCGTTCATGTGTTACCAAAATCCGTCTCACTTCGGTCAATTCATCATCAGAATCTGAGTCAGCCACCGTTGTAGCTGCCCTAGTAACATTCACACCCGAAGCTTGTTCAACCGAGACCTGTAAATTCTCCTCTGGATCAACGCTTTCCATGTCAAAAAATCCCTGACCGCCAAACTCTGCGTCAAGATCTATGTTCTCCTCCGGTGACACAACAGGAGCAGCAGGTATAGCTTGAGGTGCTCCTGCCTGTTGTGGTACCGGGTCCCGAAACTCGTCCCCATGAGCAGGCACATACCCCGGGTTGATTAAGTACCCGAATAGTGGAGTATGTCGAGGACGGAGCTCAGGTTTGCTCCTCGCACTGAAGGATCTGCATTGGGCAAAGATCCTTTTGCTCACACTTTATCGGATTGGTCGGCGCTGAGGTAGCGTTGGAGCAACATGATCCAAGATCATTTGGAGAAATCTTGGATACATGATAAATCTCTCACGCGCCACCGCTCTTCGTTGTCGATCGATCTCGTAGAAGACCATCTGACTAAAGCTGTAACGCTTATTATAAGTCAGAGCAGTCATTGCCGACTGCATGGTCGCGCCCATGCCATCAGTGCCCGCCTTTCTCCCTGACATGCAAACAATCATGACATGCATGAGAAAGCGCCACTGGTCAAATAAAAACCCCTTCCTTCTCTGCGTATCTCCCAAGGGACCTGAGTATCCCATCCTCAAAAACGCTCCATCATGGAAAGGAGCTACAAAGTCTGTCGGGTCATCCCTCGTCTCATCTCCAAAACGTAAAGCCGCCCGGATCTGTTCAGATGAGAACTGAAAAATGTGATTGTTGACTGTTGCTCGCATCACCGGGGGCTCGACCCTACAATCATATTCCACGGTCTGCCAAAAATCCTCAATGTTTGGCAAGGATATTGGCAGTGTTGTCGTAATCGCGTGGAATATACGCGAGCGTAGTAGGAATGTGATGATTTCGCGGAAATCATCAACTCCGCTCGCCTCCTGGTCTAATGTTATATACATGTTGTGACCCGGGAAGAACTGTCTTTGGTTATCACCACCGTTATCACCGCCTGCACCACCTATAGCAGCCATATCTGCACCAAACAGACTAAATTAGATAAGCGACAAAGCAAATCACAAGTTCGCCTGTTACCATGAGCGAAGTTGTGATCTTTTCAGTATAGGCGAAGTTAAAGGTGGGGCGAAGTTGGGAAACAACTTCGCTTCAACTTTAACTTCGTCTGTTAACTGTTAAGTAAAAAAGTCCAGGCGAAGTTAATGGTAACTTCGCCTAACCACAACATCGCCTCATAAACTGTTTCAAAAATAATTATCAGGCGAAGTTAAACCTCAGGCGAAGTTACGGACAACTTCGCCTAAACTGTAACTTCGCCGAATATGAAACGGCATCAGTTAGGTTTATCGAACGACGTGATTTGGTCAATTTTGAGCTTGCGGATCTCGTAAAACTTGATTTAATGACGATTTAGACGATTAGATTGATTATGAACACGTAAAGATACGTTTGAAAATCGGTTGTTAAGGGTTTGAAAAACGAGGACGTGAAACGGGTCGAATCGACCGATGATAAACGTTAATGAACATGATTAATCGATTCGATTACCCTACACACCTTTAAACACGGATTAGAACTTGAGAAAATTGAATACAGAAAGATCGAGATGAAGTTCGCCCAGGTATACGATAAGTTCGCCTAGGGATTTGATAGATAAGTTCGCTGGAGTTTTGAAAATAATGGACCAGTTTGACCTATGAATTCCTTTATATAGGGTCAGAGTTGTTCCGGCGAAGTTATGGATAACTTCGTCTATAAATGGTGAAGTTATGCTCAACTTCGCTGGAATTAAAAAAAAATTTCAAAACAAACCCCATAATTTGAACAATTTGCAATTAAGTTTTAAAACAACCTTTAATGTGTTAAATGATACGATCAAGACCAAGTAACCAGATATAAAATCATACAACTACATAAGTAGAAAAATTTTAAAATTTAAAGTATACGGGATCAAATTTCAGTCTCGATAGGGACTACCATGTTTTAGAAAAGATCCGAACAGGAATCATACTAACTACGTGACTGTCACACAGATCCGTGTTCAGCTTTATTATGACATAAAGAAACAGGTTGTAAGCAGGTAATTAACTTAAACTGGTTTTCATCGTTTCTGTGATACGGGTTCGGTTCAATTAAGCTCAAAACTTAAGTGGGCAACAACTCAGAGATTATGATGCCTCCTATCTATTCTCAAAGCGTATTTGGCTTTCCCCAAGTCACCCCGAGTTGACCTCGACCCGTAGTGTCTGATTAAATAGTAGGAACTCTTCGATCTTTGGACTCTTAATCCCGTTCTCTATCTTGCATCTTGATTAAGAAGTCTTATCATTATGAACTCTATAATGTCTCAATAACTAATTTTTTTTTAAGTATTTACACAAACTTCAGATAAACTACTGCAAGTCCCGAATCTGGATCACTGCAGTTTCTTGACACGCTATCTTCACGGGAATCAGAACACTCACGGGCTCGTGTATGACTGGGTAATCGCTTTTCTGCCTATCATTCGGAAAGATATATATGGAGACATGCACAATTGTTAAGAAGTTTCCACGTAAAATCGGGTAGATTTAGTTAGTATCACTTCTACTTTTACGCACCATAAAAAGCTACCATGACATACAATGACTGTTCTAAAGTCTTTTAGGCCTAATAACTTCACTAGTTAAGCACACAGAATCAGTATATCTATCACTTTCCAAGGTTGGATCAATTTTCTGTTAAACATAGTAAAGGAACTTCTTACGAAGTAGTAGACTTGAAAAATAATTTCATTTCCCGTAAAAATTTTTAACTTCAATCGCCCCGATCAAATTGAAGTTTTCAGGTAAACTGCTATCCCGAAGATCCAATGGATCAGCTGGACCGACCACATTCAAGTATGTGTCCTTCTAACTAAGTATGATCGACTAATTTTCAGCGAAGGAATAAAAACATATCATAAACCGCCCCTGTCACTTTCAGTCATCTGGTTAATGGCTATCCTTATATTCAACAAGTAGAAATGAGGACCAATTATATCCGAAGATATGTCCTTCAAACTGAGGCAACCGACATAATTCTAAGCGATAGTGACCTTTTTTTTTTTTTTAATAAATTTAAAAACACGGTTACTCGGGATTGATCATCCCATTCAGTTCAACAAGGTTTTGAAATCTAGTTTTGTCAAACGCTTTCGTAAACATGTCAGCGAAATTATCTAGCGTATCAACCTTTTCGAGCACAATCAGTTTCTTCTCAGCACAATCCCATATAAAATGATGACGGATGTCAATATGTTTAGTTTTACTGTGTTTTACGGGATTGTTAGTTACTGAGATAGCAGCAGTATTATCAATGCAAATAGGAGTATGAGTGAAATTCAGACCGTAATCGCGCAACTGTTGTTGAATCCAAAGAACCTGGGAGCAGCAGTTAGATGCTGCCATGTATTCTGCTTCACAGGTTGAAATCGCGACTGAGGTCTGCTTCTTGCATTGCCATGACACTAATCTGCCACCAAGAAACTGACATCCACCTGTAATTGACTTCCGACTCTGATTGCACCCTCCATAATCAGAATCTGTGTAGGCGACCAACTCCAAGTATCCTCCTCTCGTGTACCACAACCCCAGCTTAGGCTTGCCTTTGAGATACCGTAGAATCCTCTTCGCACCCTTCAAGTGAGATTCCTTTGGGTTTGCCTGAAAGCGAGCACAAAGACAAACAGCAAACATTATATCAGGCCTAGAAGCAGTTAAGTACATTAAAGAACCTATTATTTCCCGATATTGAGTTGGGTCCATGTCTGCATCATTGTCTGAATCAGCACCCAATTTGTGGTTGACGCAGACTGGAGTATCGTATGGAGTGCTGTCCTCCATCTTGAAGCGTTTGAGAACATCATGGACATACTTAGTCTGATGAATGAACATCCCATCTTTCTTCTGATCAACCTGCAGTCCTAAAAAGAATGTTAGTTCACCCATAGCACTCATTTCAAATTTCTTCTTCATGAGGGCCTCAAACTCCTGACACATGGCGACTTTTGATGCAGCAAAGATGATGTCGTCCACGTAGACTTGCACCAGTAGAAAGTCGCTCCCTTTTCTTTTGAAGAACAAAGTGCTATCAATCTTTCCTCTTTCAAACTCATTCTCAAGCAAGTAGTCGGATAGTGTGGAATACCAGGCACGAGGGGCCTGATGTAGCCCATACAGTGCTTTACTTAGCTTGTATACGTGATCAGGAAAGTCTGGGTCAGGAAAACCCGGAGGTTGCTCAACGTACACAACCTCATCGACTTTACCGTTTAGGAACGCACTCTTCACATCCAACTGAAATACCTTCATCTCCTTATGTGCAGCAAATGCCAAAAACAAACGAATGGTTTCCAATCTCGCGACAGGAGCAAACACCTCATTATAATCGATCCCCTCTTGCTGATTAAAGCCTTTTACAACTAGCCTCGCCTTGTTCCTGATAATAATCCCTTTCTCATCTCTCTTGCATTTGAAGACCCATTTTTTGCCAATCGCATGCACATTCTTTGGTTTTGCAACCAAGTTCCATACCTCCATCTTCTTAAACTGGGCTAATTCTTCTTGCATGGCTTCGACCCACGAGTTGTCCTTGAGAGCCATTTGATAGTTCTTTGGTTCAATCTGGCTGATGAAACAGGTGTACAAGCACTCATTGATTATGCCTGAATCTTTAATGCTTGTATAAACACATGTGTGCTCATTCAAGCTTTGTCTTGTTTGTACACCGTCGAATAGATCACCTATCACATTCTCCAATAGGTGATTTTTGTGAACTCTCGTAGTCGGAACCGCACTGACATCTAGATTGTCTTCCAGGTTCGAAGGTAGCTCATCAGTGGGTTATTGTTGTTGAGAGTGAAACGGATTGAAAAATTCTTCTTCAGTAGAGGCAGCAGGGGTATCGACAGCTTTTGACGAGGAAGGCTGACATTCATCATACTTTGGTCATTGCACATAATTGTCTTCCTCATCAAAAATCATCTTCGAAGCAATTCTTTCATCTACTTCTGCACAATCCAAGTAAGGTATGTTAAAAGATTTGAAAAGTCTATCATTGTCGAAAACCCCAGCGGGTCCCGTGCTTGGTTTTGGTGATTTGTAACTTGTGATATCAGTGTTACACACCACCTCAACCTTGCTGGTCGATGTATTAAAGACACGTCTGTTGGAAGTCCCAACAACATATCCGACTAAAATTCATTCGTCGGCTACTTCACCAAATTTAGAATTTGTCTTTAATATCGAACACGGGGACCCGAATGGTTCAAGACCACTCAAGTTGGGCTTTCTCCCATGCATAAGTTCATAACATGTTTTATTTAATCTTTTAACGGTTAACACTCGATTAAGGATATAACAGGCTGTTGCAACAGCTTCTGCCCAGAACACCACAGGAAGTTTCGAATCAGCCAGCATGGTTCTGGCTCCTTCAATTAACATTCTGTTCTTCCTCTCAGCCACTCCATTTTGTTGCGGAGTATACGGAGCGCTGTACTGGTGTTCGATTCCTTTCTGTAAGCAGAAGAGCTCCATCTGATAGTTCTTGAACTCGGTCCCATTGTCACTCCTGATGTATTTAACTCTTTTTCCCATAATGTTCTCAACTTTGGTAATCAAATTTATCACCATCTGAACCGTTTCATCCTTTGACTTCAGGAAATATACCCAAGAGTATCAAGAGAAATCATCAGTGATCACCAAGCAGTAAGATGTTCCTCCTAGGCTTTTTGCATTCACGGGACCAAAGAGATCCATGTGAAGTAAGTCTAGGGTACTGACAATTGAGTTAACCTTCTTGGTGCAATAAGATTTCTTGTGTTGCTTTCCCTTTTTGCACGATAAGCATTGGTCTTCAAAGTTGAAATTCTTCAAGAGAACACCCAGCACAAGCCCATTCTTGACAAGGTAGTTCATTTTTCGAAGATGAATATGCCCCATTCTCCTATGCCATAATTCGGACTCCGATTCCGTTGCTTTCGACAGAAGACACGATTCTTCTGTGGTCATCTCAGTCGACCTCATTTCCATTATATACGTATTCTTTTCTCTTGGAGCCTTCATAACAATCCAATCCTCTGGTATCTTGAAACCAGGATATAGCACGATCGCATCATTCTTGGCGAAATGCACGGTGTAGTCTTTGTCACAAATCTGCGAAACACTCAGCAGATTGTGCTTCAGTTCTTCAACAAAATTTACTTTCTCTAATGTCATCTTTCCGTTAGTCACCGTCCCAATTCCTGTAATCCTTCCACCGCTCTCTCCAGCGAAACTCACTCTTCCTCCCTGAACAGGTTTCCGATCGTGTAACAAATTCTTGTTACCCGTCATGTGCCGGGAACAGCCGCTATCCACAACCCATTGATTGTTTGCAGCCCTGTTCAACTGTTCCTGCACGATTAAAGCAGATGATTAAAATCTGGGGACCCAAGACCTATTGGTCTTGGGTCGATACATCCTGTACCTTGGCTGTCCAAAGTTAGTATCAGAATAATTTCTGTAAGTCCTAAAAGGATACCTTCTTGGAGATTGACTATGAGGCCATCCAAACCTTCTAGAATTAAATGAATTATTTCTCATGATTTGGTTGTTAACGGGGAAAAACTGAGGTTGATTTCTTTGAAAACCTGGATTAGTCCAATTTCTGAACTTTGAAGAGTTTTCATTTTTACCATTATAGTGATTAGTTCTATTCTCAGTTTTTGAAGGTCTCACACCTCTGAATCTCCGCTTCAGAGGGCAATCAGCAATTAGTGTCCTAATTGATTACATCTGAAACAACTCCCGTGTTCAACTTTCTTTTCAACAGTTGTTTTAGATGATGAGGCTGCATTACTGCCTGTTTGTCTCACATATGGTGGAACATACGGGTTTAGTGGAGATTTCTTTCCAGTTGTTTTATTTTTCTCTCCACTTTTTGGTAATACTGCCTTTTCTTTTGTCTCACTCGACTTTGATGACTTGTCCGAGTTTGATGAGACAGGACTTGGAGCAGAAATTTTAACACTCGAAACAGGCTTACTTGTTTCGCCTTTACTAACTTCTGGTTCTTTACTAGTTACCTTAACCGGAACTGTCTGACTATAATCTACATCAACAGATTTCTGATTACTAGGATCATAAGTGTAATTATGATTGTACGGTGGCGGAACTTCATGATATCCAATTCCTCCCCTTTAACTGGGGAACCTTGATCACTAACGAGGTGATCAAGTATAGCGGTGGAATTTCTAAATTTCTCAAGTTTCCTGTTAAGTTCCACCACTTTCACCTGGTGATCAGCTATCTGTTTATCCCTTTCAGCTATTAGTTTGGTTTTTTCTTCTAACACTTCATAGCTCAGATCAATTACTTTAATTTTTTCAGCTAGATTTGCTTTAAGACTTCTAATATCTTTTTCACTAGCTTTTATTTTTACTTTATAACTATTTTCTCTAGCTTTAGTGAAATGATGTTCTTTTTTTAAGGTTTTAAATTGAGCATCCAAACTAACATACTGATCAGTTATAGTTGTCAATTGTTCAGACAGATTTTCACACTTAGTGCAAGGGAGTTTAGTACTTACCTCGGTGAGCTGATCTTTCACATCTGCCATACAAGCTTCATTTTGAGCCTCTGCCATGTAAGCTTCACTTTCGCCAGTCACTTCCTCAGTATCTGCAGTTTCGATGTTCGCCATATTGGCCTGTTCGAACACTTCTTCAACATGTAGATTCCAGTTATATTCCCCATTCTGTCTGGAAATCATGGCTCTATTATCATTACCACCCCCATTCTGGTGTGTCGACCTGTTCTGACTACGTTCAACTCTCTCATTCGTGCACTCCTTCGCAAAGTGGCCATTCTGTTGACAGTTGTAACAGCGCACCTTTGACTTGTCAAAACCCGGTCTCTCACCAACAAACTTCCTTCCTGTCTTCTTCATAAACCTCTTAACCCTTCTCACAATCATCGACATCTGCCACTGCAGATCCATCTCTTCCAGATCATCAGCATCGATCTGATCATAGTCTTCCTCCAATATTGCTGGATCAACAATCTTACCCTGAATGTAATTTTCATACGAAGCAATAAAGGATGCATAGAGAGCAAACTGTTGTTCAGCAGATTTAACACTCATGGGCATCCTTGAGTAGTTGTTGTTCGAAACACTTGGGGTAAAACTACTCTTGGTTGCTTGAGGGTTAGAAGCATTTGATCCTCCAGCTACAAAGCATACATCACCATTCATGTTGAGAGATACATGACCTTCATGTGTTGAGTTAGCACCCGACTCTCCCTTTGAGTAGTAAGCAGACAAATCAGACTTCGAACTTGAACTTGTATTAACCTTTGCACCATACATTCTTGGATCTTGAACCTGATCAGTAGGTGTCTCTTTTTGAACCATGTTTAGTTCAAAAGTTCGTAGCTTGTTAACTGCTGTTTCCAGGTCAAAGTCAGCAAAGTCTTTGTCTTCTCTCATCAACACAGTGTACATCTCCCATTTCGGTGGGAGAGCATCAGGAAGCTTTTCAACAATTTCATCTTCTTTGTAAGCAATTGAATAATTGTTGAGTTCGGTCATCAGATGATAATATATAGTGATGATATCATCAAGTGATTCATTCTTCAAGTACTTGAAGACCGAGAATTGGGTTTTAAGTAGTTTAATCTTTGAAGCACGAATTCCCACATTACCCTCAAAACGGTTTTCAAGAGCTTCCCAAAGCTCTCTAGCAGTCTTATACTTTTTGAAGGTGTGTAGAATCTCTTGTGGAAGAGCCATAGTAATCGCAGCATGAGCTTTGCTTTCAGCCTCATACATTTTCTTCTCTTCTTCTTCCATCTCTTTGTATTTCTTTATCTGATCACGACCCTCATACTAAGCAGTAGGTGGAATGTAACCATCTTGTATGCATACCCACATCTTAGCATCTTGGTACTTGACATATTGTTCAAAACGATCTTTCCACGCTACATAATCGGTTTTCTTAAGCATCTTCGGTGCCTTTGTAGCCGAACCCGCTTCCACTTCCATCTTAACTAGTTCCGTAATGTTGATTGAAGACATCTTTCACAAAACACATAGAAACCCGAAAAATAAAAATTTTATTTTTAACAGTACTGTAGTCGAAGTTGTGGATAACTTCGCTTAAGACTGAACTTCGCTGATTCTGAACTTCGCTTTCTTTTTAAATTCGCCTGATTTGGCGAAGTTGTAGATAACTTCGCTTAAGGTAAGCGAACTTGTGAAGTAGGCGAAGTTGTGGGTAACTTTGCTGATATAGGCGAACTTGAGAAGGTAGGCGAAGTTGTGGATAACTTCGCTTAACCTTATATCTTCGCTGAAACCCTACGAACAGTGACGGCAACTTCGCCTGATGAACACGATGAATATGCAGGTTAGATTTCTGGATTTTACGAGGTTTGTGAAGGTGTTATGGGTTGTTTATGATTGTAGGAGGTGAGTATAACACAAAAACTCAGAAAACTAGTCCCGCGAATAGTCGAACGGAACGATTTCTACACCCGTGTGATAATCCCGAACCACACAATCGAGCAAAAGCTCTGATACCAATTGTAGGTTCCCAGCCGGATCTACACGAGATATATCGTTTTACGTAGGTGCGGAATCCCTACGTAAGACGTTACGAGTGTAGAAGACGATACGATTAAACACACGTTACAATAAACAAATACTCGTTATATTGCAACCTTAAACACGTGATATGTATCACTAATACTGGACTCGTTACACGTAAACTGAATACTCTGATTGAATCCCTCCTAATGTTATTGATTAAGCCGTAACCTAATCAATATATAACACGACAACTTCGCCTGGCATGTTCAGGCGAAGTTGTCACTAACTTCGTTTAGTTCACAAGTTCGCCTGTATCAGCGAACTTGTGAGCTAACTTCGCTTACATACAAACACAAATCCAAACGACTCGATTACAGACACTAGACACTGAACTACTGACATCATGTACCAACAAAGTCCACCAAACAGATTATAGAGTCTTATGAAGTTCGTTGGTTGGAAGAAAATGAGACTGATGCTCGTGTTGGTCCCGACTGGTTATTCGATTACAATGAATTTTTCAAACCATTCAATGTTTTTCCAGTCATTAACTCCGAAATTCCATGTAGTTCCACGGTGGAAGTTGCAACGGAAACTCCACAGACTGTGTCTCATATTTCTCCACTGATTGATGATGATACTATATAATCGAATGTGGTTTCAACTGTTACTGACAGTTAGTCCAACAAAACTTCAGGACCTGAATACTCGCCAAACCCGAGTGAAAGTGCAACCAATGTTGAGGGGGAGAGTTCTATTCGTCAGATCTTCGGGAGCACCTTGTTTCCCGATGACATTCCAAATGAATATGTCGCCGACACCTCATACTCTCACAGTACGGCAACATCTGGATGGAAAAACCCTCTTGTTGATGATATCGAGAACCTGTCAAATCTACAACCCAACGGTGATATATCTGAACAGTTGATTCCATCAAGAATTCAGAAAGATCATCCGATTGAAAGTATCATAGGTCCAGTTGAAGCGGGAGTGTCAATTAGAAGCCAATCCGGACACATAAATAGTTGTATGTTCTCGTGTTTTATCTCTCAAATTGAACCTAAAAATGTAGAAATGGCTCTTCAAGAACCAAGTTGGGTCGATGCGATGCATGAAGAGTTGAGTCAGTTTGATAAGTTGAAGGTCCGGAGATTGGTTAAACTACCAGAAAGAAAGAAAACTCTTGACACTAGATGGGTTTTCAGAAACAAGCAAGATGACACAAGGGTTATTGTACGTAATAAGGCTAGATTGGTAGTTCGAGGTTTTCGTCAGGTTGAGGGATTAGATTACACTGAAGTCTATGCCCCAGTAGCTAGACTTGAAGCTATTAGAATTTTTCTGGCATATGCTTCATTGATGGGGTTCACTGTGTATCAGATGGATGTCAAGACTGTGTTTCTGTATGGAGAAGTTAAAGAAGAGATTTATGTTGATCAGCCACCTGGTTTTGTCAATTCCAAGAAACCATATCACGTCTACAGACTAGACAAGGCCTTGTACGGGTTACATCAGGTTCCTCGAGCGTGGTATGCTACACTGACCAAGCATCTTCTTGATCATGGATACAAACGGGGAACCATCGATCAAACTCTGCTCTAGAAAATTGTCGGAAAGGATTTGATTCTCGTACAGATTTACGTTGATGACATCATCTTTGGATCCACCAGCACTGAGTTGTGTACAGAATTTGAGGGTGTAATGATGAAGAGATTTGAAATGAGTTCATTGGGTGAGATGACTACATTTCTGGGGTTACAAGTTCGTCAGAGTTCAGAAGGGATTTTACTCCATCAAGGGAAATATGTTGAGGATATGCTAATAAAGTTCGAGTTTCAAGATTCAAAGAGTGCCAATACTCCCATGGCGGAAAGACCACTGCTATCTTCTGATCCTGATGGGAGTCCCGTAGATCAAACTTACTACAGATCGATGATCGGGTCTCTGATGTATTTGACGGCAAGTCGTCCTGACATTTTGTTTGTAGTCTGCCAGTGTGCTCGCTTCCAGGCTAATCCTAAACTCTCTCATTTAACTGCTGTTAAACGTATTTTTAGATATCTGAAGGGACAACCGAAGTTAGGTCTTTGGTATCCCAAACACTCAGAATTTGATCTTTATGCTTTTGCTGACAGCAATTATGGTGGAGATGACATTGACAGGAAATCCACGTGTAGGTTCCCAGCCGGATCTACACGGAAATATCTCGTATTACGTAGGTGCGGAATCCCTACGTAAGACGATACGAGTGTTAGACGCGATATACGTTAAACCCAAGTACAAAGACACGTTACAATACTCTATAGACACGTTGTATTGCAATTCCTTTAACACGTGATAGCCAAATCACAATTACACGTACTGAACCACTCTCTACTAAACAGGCCGTAACCTAAACATATATACCCTTCGACAACTTCGCCTAACATGCTAGGCGAAGTTGTCAATAACTTCGCTTGTTCCACAAGTTCGCTTATAACAGGCGAACTTGTGGGACAACCTTTACAAACCAAAACCAAAACAAACTAACGCGATTACAGACACTAGATACTGAACTACTGACATCATGTACCAACAGACTCCCCCTTGGCAGTAGCTTCATATCTCTAACTTCAATCACGTGTCTTGTAATCCCAAAACTCAAGTCACCCGTCTTCAAGCATGAACTCCTTCTCTGTCACAAACGGAAACTACTCTCTGATATTTCTTGGCTTCTTCTTTCCATGCCGGAATATAGAATATCTTTTTCTCGTTCAGCACCTGCAAGTCAGCTTGAGACAAATTCACCAAGTGCATAGGATCATACACTCTCAGCAACTCTTGTTCATCTTCATCCTCCATCACCGCTTCAGCTGTTTCACTATCGACATACCACCATTTCAGATTCTTTAGGACATCCTTGGGCATCTGTTTCATCGGCACTTCTTTTAAACACCGGATCGGCTTATACTTCATTATCATCCAATGTTTGCCATCAGCTCTCATACCTTTGTCTTTATCTTCAACGAGCTTTCCTTTCTGCGGCTTTAATAACTCGAACTTTTTCTCTTTGATGCTTTCTTTCCACACGATCTTTCCAATAATCCTAGCCATATTGTCATCACTCCTGTTTATCAACCCCAACTTGGCTAAGTCCTTCACCTCACACTCCGGCAAGGTATTCAACGATCTCAATAATCTCTTGAAATACTGAACTTCGTCAAAATGTTTAATCACAAACAGCCTCAACTGCTCATCGTATAACCAGCATATAATCCCCTTCTTCGATTCAGCATATCCTTTGATGTTGTAACTCTTCTAGAACATAGTAGGAACCGCCGGTTTCTTTGTCTTTACGAACCATTGAGCGTAGCCGTCTTTCCATCTCGGCTGTTCTTCCCATTCAGTCTCATCGCTTCCCACATCTTGGCCCATATCTGAATTATCAACTTCGGGAATTTCATGCTCAACGTTTTCTTCCACAATCTCTCCCTCTTCAATCTCACTATCAATTACAATATCAGCACCTATCTTCTCAATTTCTTCACTTGGTAACACATCGTCGTCACCCACAGTATCATCATCCAACACCTCCTCAGCATCCACTACCACCACATCATCACCCCCTGATCCACAAGTTGCACCCGTTGACTCCCCCTGAGATGTGGAAGTCCCAAGAGCTTGTTCAGTTCTTGGCAACTCACTACCTGCACCTTTCGATGCATTGGGATCATCGTCTCGATCATTCCTCTTCTTCGTCCTCAACTCATCGCCCTTGCAGCTCGTCTCCCCCTGAGATGCCAAGAACTGTTTCAAGGCGTCAAAAAGTTTACCGTGCTCAATTAGGAGGGACGACTGAATCTGATTCTCTGCAACAAGGCGCTGAATAGCGTGAGTCTGGATCAGATTTATTCTCGACTGTTATGCCACGACCCTTTCAAGAGCTGCTATTATGTCCAAGTCAGATAAGGTTGCATCAAAATCAAAACTCATATGAGAGGTCTCTTGAGCATATGGTGAAGGGATTCCCAAAGTAGCCGGGACATCAGAAACAGGTTGAAAAGTAACCGCAGGTGGTATTGTAACAGATAATCCTGTAGTGGCAACCAGCGTCGACTCAACGAATCTAGCAACCACCTCCGATGGAGTAAGTGTAGGAGGTGGCAAGGAAACAATTTCTGGCTCCGAAAGCTGAAATGTGGTAGATGGAATGCCAAAAGAAGATGATGTTGTCAACACGGGGGCACCTGAGGTGATCGGTCCTGTTACCGTCAGCGATGCAGGAACCATGGTCATACCAGATAAACGGGCGGAGAGAAGCGTACCACCCTCGAGCTTTCACCAGCTCCCGATCCTTCACCCGTTCTTACCCGTTTCGATCGACGAACCAACCGATCTAACTCCTCCTCATTATCAGATTCACTGTCATCAGTATCTTTCTTTCTCTTTCCCTAAATTCTTTCTTGGGCAACCAGAATTTGTCTTGCTTCAGCAACAACATCAGCTGAGGAGTCAGAATTGGTTCTTTCAGAATCAGCTACCGACGTAGCTACCAAAGACACTTCAACACCAGATACCTCTGCAACTGAGATCTGAACCTCTGCCTCAAGGTCAACACGTTCCATATCGAAAAATCCTTGGCCACCAAAAGCAGCTTCAAGGTCTACTTGATCCTCCGGCGCCACAACAGGAGCAGCAGGCAATGCTTGCTGTACCACAAATGGTGGTTGAGTGACAACATCCTGTTGCGGTGCCGGATCCCGAAACTTGTCTCCCCGAGGAGCAAAATACGCCGGGTTTATCAAATACCCAAATAGCGGAGTATGTCGTGGACGAAGCTCTGGTTTACTTCTAGCACTCGACGCTCTGCACTGTGCAAAAATTCTCTTGCTGACACTCTCCACATAACGAATCGGACTTCGCTGAGGTAGCGTAGGAGCTACATGATTCAAGATCATTTGTAAAAATCTAGGATACATCAAGAATCTTTCACGAGCTACTGCACGTCTCTGACGTTCTATTTCATAGAACACCATCTGACTGAAGCTGTAACGCTTGTTGTAAGTCAGTGCTATCATTGCCGACTGCATCGTCGCACCCATCCCGTCCGTACCAGCCTTTCTACCCGACATGCACACGATCGTCACGTGCATGAGAAAACGCCATTGATCCAACAAGAATCCTTTACATCTCTGAGTATCACCCAATGGACCAGAATAGCACATTCTTAAAAAAGCACCGTCTCTAAATGGAGCAACAAAGTCTGTAGGATCATCTCTGGTTTCGTTCCCGAACTGCAAGGCTACCTTATCTGCTCAGAAGAGAACTGCACCACCTGATTGTTTACGATGGCACGCATTACTGGGGGCTCGACCATGCAATCATACTCAACCGTCTGCCAGAAGTTTTCTATGTTCGGCAGAGAAATGGGCTGAGTTGTAGTAATAGCATGGAAGATACGCGAGCGAATCAGAAAAGTGATGATCTCGCGATAATCATCAACACCGCTAGCATCCGGGTCCAGTGTTATGTACATATTGTGCCCCGGAAAGAATTGGCGGTTATTATCACCACCTTCGTCACCACCAGCACCACCGGCTCCTGCTACAGCTGGCATATCTGCACCACAAACGATCTAAGTTAGAGAATCGTCAAGGCAGATCGTAACTTCGCTTATTACCATGAGCGAAGTTAAGATAAACATTAGTGTGCAAGCGAATTTAGACATAGGGCGAAGTTGAGCACAACTTCGCCTATACAATAACTTCGCCTGACAACAGATTAACTTTTAAATAATATTTAAAGCATCAGGCGAAGTTAAGCCTAAGGCGAAGTTAAGGATAACTTCGCCTAATCATAACTTTGCCCCTTGAACAACTTCGCCCCTGTTTAATTAAAAATTAAAGGAGCAGGCGAAGTTAAGCCTAAGGCGAAGTTGTGAACAACTTCGCCTAAACTATAACTTCGCCTGAACTGAAACGGCAACAGTTCAGAAGGCCATACTGGTGTGAATTTTGTGAATTTGATGATTGTGGACTCAAAAAGACATGTTATTATGGAGTTCTAGACGATCAAGTTGGTTACGACCACGTAAAAACGAGTCGAAAAGCGGGTGTATAAGGGTTAGCATGAGCGAGTCACGTTTCGGACCGAAACGACATCTGATAAACATCATGGACATGAATTATAAGACATACCGACCCTACACACCTTTAATGCCGATCGAAATTGAGATTAATAACAAGGTTTGATTCAAGGGACAACTTCGCCGAGGGTTTTATATGATAAGTTCGCTTGAAGTGTGAGAATATGAAAAGTTTGACTGTTTTGACCTTTATATATGCTTGAAGCAGCTCAGGCGAAGTTATGGTTAACTTCTCTTATCCATAACTTCGCTCTATAGCAACTTCGCCCTTCAACTTCGCTTAAAATTAAAATTTTCACTACAGACCCTTATGAATTTAAACATTATGCAATTGTCTTTTTAAAACTTCCTTTAAAGATTTAAATGTTAAAATCAAAGAACCAAGTAACCAAGCTTTGAATCGTTAAATGAGATACGTAGAGTAAGTTTAGAAATAAAGTATATGGGATCAAATTTCAGTCTTGACAGGGACCATTATGTTTTAGAAAGGATCCGAACAGAAATCATACTAATTAAATGACTGTCACATAGATCCATGTTCAACTGTATTATGACCTAAAGAAACAGGTTGTAAGCAGGTAAACAACTTAGTATGGTTTTCATCGCTTCTGTGATACAGAATAGGTTCAATTAAGCTCAGAATTTAGACGGACAACACATCAGAGAAGTGATGTCTCCTATCTATTTTCAAAGCGTATATGGCTTTCCCCAAGTCACCCCGAGTTGACCTCGACCCGTAGTGTCTGATTAAACTGTAAATACATCATGATCTTTTAGAGTCTTCATCCCGTTCTCTTTCTTGCCTCTTGATTGATAAGTACAACATAATAGGCTTCAGAAGGCTTAACATCTTAATTTAATTTATTTTTTTATTTTTTTTAATAATAAAGATTTACAAAGCTTCAAACAGTAGACAACTGCAAGTCCCGAATCTGGATTACTGCAGTTACTTGACACACTATCTTCTCGGGAATCAGAACACTCACGGGCTCGTGTATGACTGGGTAATCGCTTTTCTGCCTATCATTCGGAAAGATGTAAATGGAGACATACACAACTCTTAATGAGTTTTCCCTTTTAATCGAGAAGATTTAGTTAGTTTCACAGAAACTTTTACGCACCATAAAAAGCTACCATAACATACAATGGGTGTTCTAGAGTCTTTTGGGCCTAATAACTTCACTAGTTAAGCACACAGAAATAGTTTGAGTATCACTTTCCAAGGTTGGATCAATTTTCATAGAAACATTGTATAGAAACTTCTTACGAAGTTATAGACTTGAAAAATTATATCATCTCCCCAAAAAAAATTTTAAATTCTATCGCCCCGATCAAGTCAAAGTCATCAGGTAAATGGCTATCCTGAAGATCCAATGGATCAGCTGGACCGACCACATACGAATATGCGTCCTTTTAACTAAGTATGAACGACTATTTTTCAGCGACAGAATAAAAACACATCATAAACCGCCCCAGTTGCTTTCTGTCATCTGTTTAATGACTATCCTCATAATCTACTAGTAGAAGTGAGGACCAAACACATCCGAAGATAAGTCCTTCAAACTGAAGCAACCTACATAATTCTAAGCGATAGTGACGTTTTTTGTTTTTTTTACTCAAGTAAAAACGAAAAATACGGTTACTCGGGATTGATCATCCCATTAAGCTCAACAAGGTTTTGAAAGCGGGTTCTGTCAAACGCTTTAGTAAAAAGATCAGCGAAATTATCCAACGAATCAACCTTTTCGAGCACTATTAATTTCTTCTCAGCACAATCCCGTATAAAATGATGACGAATGTCAATGTGTTTAGTTTTGCTATGTTTTACGGGATTGTTAGTTACTGAGATTGCATCAGTGTTATCAATACAAATAGGAGTTTGAGTGAAATTCAGACCGTAATCGCGCAATTGCTGTTGTATCCAAAGAACCTGGGAGCAGCAGTTTGATGCTGCCATGTATTCTGCTTCACAGGTAGAAATGGCTACAGAGGTCTGCTTCTTGCACTGCCACGAAACCAATCTTCCTCCCAGAAACTGACATCCACCGGTCGTCGACTTCCTGTTCTGATTGCAACCTCCATAGTCAGAATCTGTATAAGCGACCAAATCCAAGTCTCCTCCTTTCGTGTACCACAATCCCAGCTTAGGCTTGCCTTTGAGATACCGCAGTATTCTCTTCACTCCCTTCATGTGAGATTCCTTTGGGCTTGCCTGAAATCGAGCACAGAGACAAACTACAAACATAATGTCAGGTCTAGATGCAGTTAAATACATTAAAGAACCTATGATTGCTCGATATTGGGTGGGGTCCACATCTGCGTCACTGTCTGAATCAGCACCCAGCTTGTGGTTGACGCAAACCAGAGTATCAAATGGAGTGCTGTCCTCCATCTAGAAGCGTTTGAGAACGTCTTAGACATATTTAGTTTGATGGATGAACATCCCCTCCTTCTTCTGATCAACTTGCAATCCTAAAAAGAAAGTTAATTCACCCATTGCTCTCATTTCAAACCTCCTTTTCATGACTTCCTCAAATTCCTGACACATGGCGACTTTTGAAGCAGCAAAGATGATGTCGTCCACGTAGACTTGAACTAGGAGAAAGTCTCCCCCCCTTTTTCTTGGCAAACAGCGTGCTGTCGATCTTTCCTCTTTCGAACCCATTCTCAAGTAAGTAATCAGACAAGGTTGCGTACCTGGCACGAGGGGCCTGATGTAGTCCATATAGCGCTTTACTTAACTTGTTCACGTGATCAGGAAAGTCTGGGTTAGGAAAACCTGGAGGCTGCTCAACGTACACAACCTCATCGACTTTACCGTTAAGAAACGCACTTTTCACATCTAACTGGAACACCTTCAACTCATTGTGTGCAGCAAATGCCAAAAACAAATGAATCCCTTCCAATCTTGCCACAGGAGCAAACACTTCATTGTAGTCGATCCCTTCTTGCTGATTAAACCCTTTTACGACCAGCCTCGCCTTGTTCCTGATGATTATTCCTTTCTCATCTCTCTTACATATGAAAACCCATTTGGTGCCAATCGCATGCACATTCTTCGGTTTTGCAACCAATTTCCAAACCTCCATCTTCTCGAACTGGGCTAACTCTTCTTGCATGGCTTCGACCCACGAGCTGTCTTTTAGAGCCATTTGATAGTTCTTTGGTTCAATCTGGCTGATGAAGCAGGTGTACAAGCACTCGTTAATGATACCTGTTTCTTTAATGCTTGCGTAAACACAGGTGTGCTCATTCAAGATTCGTCTTGTTTGTACACCATCAGATAGATCACCTATCACGTTCTCTAAAGGGTGATTTTTGTGAACTCCAGTAGTCGGAACCGAACTGACTTGCAGATTGTCTTCCAGGTTCGAAGAGAGTTCATCAATGGGTGATTGTTGTTGAGAGTGAAAAGGGTTGTAAAATTCTTCTTCAGTAGAGGCGGCAGGTGCATTAACGGCACTTGACGTGGAAGGTTGACTTTCATCGTGTCGTGGACGTTGCACAATGTTTTCCTCCTCGTCATACATGATCTGTGAAGCAATTTTCTCGTCAACTTCTACAAAATCCAAGTAAGGCGTATTAAAGGATTTGAACAGTTTATCATAGTCAAAAACTTCAGCGGGTCCTGTGCTGGGCATTGGTGGTTTGTAACTCGTGATGTCGGTGTTACATACCACTTCAACCTTGCTGTTCGATAAATTAAAGACTCTTTTGTTGGGTGTCCCAACAACATATCCGACTAAAATACCTTCGTCGGCTTTCTCACCAAATTTAGAGTTTGTCTTTAATATCGTACATGGGGACCCGAATGGTTCGAGACCATTCAAGTTTGGCTTTCGACCATGCATAAGTTCATAACAAGTTTTATTTAGCCTTTTAACAGTTAAAACACGATTAAAGATATAACAAGCTGTGGCAACTGCTTCAGCCCAGAACACCACGGGAAGTTTAGCATCAGCAAGCATGGTTCTGGCTCCTTCAATTAGCATCCTGTTCTTCCTCTCAGCCACCCCATTTTGTTGCGGAGTATACGGGGCGCTGTACTGGTGGTATATCCCTTTCTGTAAGCAAAACATCTCCATCTGGTAGTTTTTGAACTCTGTCCCATTATCAGTCCTGATATACTTAACCTTTCTCCCCATAATATTCTCAACCTTGGTAATCAAGTTCATTACCAACTGTACCGTCTCATCTTTTGTCTTCAGAAAATATACCCAAGAATATCGAGAGTAATCATCAGTTATTACCAAGCAGTACGATGTTCCCCCTAGACTCTTTACATTCACGGGACCGAAGAGATCCATATGAAGTAGGTCTAGGGTACTGACAATTGAATTAACCTTCTTGGTGTGATGAGGTTTCTTGTGTTGCTTTCCCTTCTTGCACGATAAGCATTGGTCTTCAAAGTTGAAGTTCTTCAAGGGGACACCAAGCACCAGCCCATTCTTGACAATTTAGTTCATTTTTCGAAGATGTATATGCCCCATTCTTCGATGCCATAATTCGGACTCCGATTCAGTTGCCTTTGACAGAAGACATGATTCTTCTGTTGCCATCTCAGTTGACCTCATATCCATGACGTATGTGTTCTTTTCTCTTGGAGCTTTCATCACCACACATGCCTCTGGTATCTTGAAACCAGGATATAGAACAATTGCTTCATCTTTAGTAAAGTGCACTGTGTACTCTTTGTCACAAATCTGAGATACGCTCAACAAATTATGCTTCAACTCTTCTACAAAATTCACCTTCTCCAATTTCATTTTTCCATTTGTTACGGTTCCAATACCGGTGATTCTACCTCCGCTCTCTCCAGCGAAACTAACTCTTCCTCCTTGAACAGGTTTCCATTCATGTAACAAATTCTTGTTACCAGTCATGTGCCGGGAACAGCCACTATCCACAACCCACCGATTGTTTACAGTCCTGTTCAACTGTTCCTGCACGATTAAAGCAAAGGATTAAAATCTGGGGACCCAAGACCTATTGGTCTTTGGTCGATTTAATATGTTAAACGGCATCCCGTACTTTGGCTGTTCAAAGTCAGTTTGAGAATAATTTCTGTAAGTTCTATAAGGATACCTTCTTAAGAATTGACTATGAGGCCATCCAAACCTTAGAGAATTAACGGAATTATAATTTTGGTTCGGTTGTTTACTGGGATAAACTGAGATCGATTTCTTTGAAATCTTGGATTAGTCTAATGTCTGAATTTTGGAGAGTTAGCATTCTTACCATTATAGTAATTACTATTAGTTTTATTCTCAGTTTTCGGAGGCCTCATACCTCTGAATGTCTGATTGAGAGGGCAATTAGCAATTAGGTGTCCGATTTGATTGCATCTGAAACAACTCCTGTGTTCAACTTTTGTCTCAACAGTTGTTTCAGATGTTGAGGTTGCATTACTATTCGTTTGTCTAACATATGGTGGGACAAACGGGTTTAGGGAAGAAATCTTTTCAGTTGGCTTATATTCCTCCCCACGTTTTAGTAATACTACCTCTTCTTTTATCTCACTAGATTCGGATGTCTTGTCCGAATTTGATGAGACAGAACTAGGAACAGAAATCTTATCATTCGAAACAGGCTTACTTGTTTCGCTTTGACTAACTTCAGGTTCTTTAATCGAAACTTTGACAGGAACTGTCTGACTAATCTCATCATCAACAGATTTCTGATTACTAGGATTATACGTATAGTTATGATTATATGGTGGTGGAACTTCAGAATATCCAATTCACCCCTTTTTAACTGGGGAACGTTGAACACTTACGATGTGATCAAGCATTGCTGAGGAGTTTCTAAATGGAGTAATTGCTGAGTTCGGTCATTAGGTGATAATATCTTGTGATGATATCGTCAAGTGATTCATTTTTCAAATATTTGAACACCGAGAATTGGGTTTTTAGTAGCTTAACTTTGGATGCACGTATTCCCACATTACCTTCATATCGATTTTCTAGCGCTTCCCATAGTTCTCTAGCGGTTTTGTATTTCCTGAAAGTGTGAAGAATCTCTTGTGGAAGAGCCATGGTGATCGCCGCATGAGCTTTACTCTCTGCCTCATACATTTTTCTCTCCTCCTCATCCATCTTACTGTACTTCTTTATTTGATCACGACCCTCAAACAAGGCCGTTGGTGGAATGTATCCATCTTGTATGCACACCCACATCTTAGCATCTTGATATTTAATATACTGTTCAAACCGATCTTTCCAGGCAACCAAATCGGTACCCTTAAGCATTTTCGGAGCCTTAGTAGCAGAACCTGCTTCCACCTCCATTTTCACCAGTTCCGTAATATTTATAGAAGTTATCTTTGAAAGAAATACGACTCGAAAACACAAAGAAACCCAAAAAATAATATTATATTATTCTGAACAGTACCCAGTATGCGAAGTTATGCTTAACTTCGCTTAAGCTTAACTTCGCTTATACTCAACTTCGCTACAACCTTAACTTCGCTTACTTCTTAACTTCGCCTGACGTTAACTTCGCTTAATGACAACTTCGCTTAATTTAAGCGAACTTATGAGACAGGCGAAGTTAAAGATAACTTCGCTTAAACTTATATCTTCGCCTAAACCCTACAAACAGTGGCGGCAACTTCGCCTGATGAACAAAAGATTTTTGCAGGTTTTAATTTGACGTATTGCGAGGTATGTGGAGATGTAATTGGTTGTATATGATAGTGGGAGATGGTTAGGACACAAAAAAACTCGGTATTTCAACGTAAACTTGTCCCGCGAATAGTCGAACGGAACGATTTCTAAACTCGTGTGATAATCCCGAACCACACAATCACGAGCAAACGCTCTGATACCAATTGTAGGTTCCCAGCCGGATCTACACGGAAATATCTCGTATTACGTAGGTGCGGAATCCCTACGTAAGACGATACGAGTGTTAGACGCAATATACGTTAAACCCAAGTACAAAGACACGTTACAATACTCAATAGACACGTTGTATTGCAACTCCTTTAACACGTGATAGCCAAATCACAATTACACGTACTGAACCACTCTCTACTAAACAGGCCGTAGCCTAAATATATATACCATTCGACAACTTCGCCTAACATGCTAGGCGAAGTTGTCAATAACTTCGCTTGTTCCACAAGTTCGCTTATACAGGCGAACTTGTGGGACAACCTTTACAAACCAAAACGAAAACAAACTAACGCGATTACAGACACTAGATACTGAACTACTGACATCATGTACCAACACCACGTCAGCCGGTTTCCAGTTTCTCGGAGACCGCCTCATCTCATGGCAGTGTAAGAAACAACAAACAGTGTCCACCTCAACCGCCGAAGCAGAGTATGTTGCCACATCCGCTTGCTGCTCTCAGGTTATCTGGATGCAAAATCAGTTGCTGGATTACGGTTTGGAATTTCTTGACACCCCCATTTTCTGTGATAATGATGCGGCTATTGCTATTGTGAAAAACCCTGTCCAACATTCTAAAACCAAGCACATCGATATCAAAATTCATTTTATTCGTGACTGTTTCGATCAGAAATTTATTCATCTTGGCAAGTCCACACCGATAACAACGTGGCAGACTTAATTACAAAACCGGTTGGAACAACAAAATTTAATGTGCTTGTGAGTTTTTTTAAAATGCTTCGTTTTGAGGACTGAGTCTTTTTGGGGATAAATTTGTACATTTTAGTTTATTTTTGCACAAATTTAGGGGGGAGAAAAAATTAAAAAAATCAAAAAGACAAAAATAGTGTGCATGTGTTGTTTTTATAAAAAAATAATATATTTTTAATATAATTCATTCTCGTTTAAAATTATGTCGGTTGCTCAAGTCTGAAGGACATATACTCGTATATGGTTGGTCCGGTGTTCTACTTGTAGTTTCACAGGATAGCCATTTACCCAACAACTGAAAGCACCCGGGGTGATTATGATGTGTTTTTGTGTTCTGTGCTCTTTCATTTAAAATTATGTCGGCAACTTTAAGCTGGAAGGACATGCACATATATGCATGGTTGGTCCGGTTAACCACTTGTAGTCATACAAGACAGCCATTTACCTAAAAGCTTGATAGTGACCGGGGTGACTGAATACTCGACACGCTTGTTTCTTTTGTAACTCCAATGGGAAATGATATTACTATTCAGTTAACAGCTTTTAGAAGCATCAAAAATATTTTCAAATGAAAATTGATCCAACCTTTGGAAAATGATAGATAAATTATTTTTGTGTGCCTAACGGATGAAGTTATTATGCTTAAAAGGCTCTAGAACAGTCATTGATATTGTATGGTAGCTTTCAATGATGCGTAAAAGTTGAAGTGATGTAAACTAAAATTGCCAAACTTAATGTGGAGAATCATTTTGAAGACATGTGCATGTTTCCAGGTACATCTCTGCGAATGATAGGCAGAAAAGCAATTACCCAGTCATACACGAGTCCGTTAGTGTCTTGATCACCAAAAATATTGTGAGCTATTATGTTTATTTATTTCAAAAAAAAAAATCAGCAAAAGAGTTATTTATGAGTTACTTATCTATTATTAAATTAATTTTAATAAAGGCTTAAAGGGACAAACTAGAACTACATAGATGGGGGCACACAAGTAAGTCCTGTCATATCTCGAATGAAAGGTTTGTCAGTTTACTTGCACTAAATCCAACGTTCAACCTTAAAGCCTAAAATTTTGCGTTTATAAAAACTTTTGATCAAGCACTAGGGGGTTGGAGTCAAATTGGGGTGATCTGGGGAAAGCCAAATATGCTTTGAGAAGAGATAGGAGGCACCACAGGTCCATAAGTGATGTCCATCTAAGCTTTATACCGAACTGAACCCTAATCATTTCACTGATGCAATGAAAATCATGCTAAGTATGTTATACCTTCTATCAACCTGTCTCTTATGTCATAATAACACTGAACATGAATCCTTGTGACAGCCTCTTAAATGATATGATTCCATGTTCGGATATTTTCATAAAAAGAGCGGTAGTTTTACTATGAACTGAAACTTGATCCCGACTTTAAATTCTAAAAGGAGTTGCTTTTGTGGATAAATAATTATTTTTATTTTATTTGATCTTATCTTATTTTATTTTGTTTTTCCTTGTTTTGCTCTATTATTTTACCTCGAAATTACTCTCCTCGAAATGATTGTGTAATTTAAGTTTTCTTAACCTTGGGTTAAAAGGCCTTGCAAGGTTTGGATCACCTTTAATGGGTCATGAGCCCAGTTGGGTTGTCGTTTTGGTTTTCGGCGTATATTGAGCCCATAAAAGGTTTTCGGCCTGCTGAGTTTGATATAAATATCTTAAGGGTTTCTTTTCTTCACTTTTATTATTTTACCAATTACAAATCCCTCAATTATCTTAGCCAAGATCCTTCTTTATAATATTCCTTGCCGAGATATATTTTCTTTCACTAATCAAAGCTTCAAGTGTGTTTTGTGACTAGCAGGTACTGGACTAGGTTACATGAGATTTTCATGTCACTGAGGCTTACATTGGTGTTGCCTTAAATTTTTTTTAACGGATGATTTGATGGATCGATCATTGGTGTTATGAGTAATTAGGATTTTGATGGATGTATTAGTCTTGATTTGAGGTTTTCGGTTGAGTTTAATGAATATGTTGCAGGTTTAATGAAGGGTTTTGAGGATCTCGGTGGGTTGAAGATGATTACACACACTTCAAGGTGGAATCCAAGGGGTTCTCTGCCCCAGCAGGCAAGGAGTTCTCGGTTTGACTTTCGTTGACCGAGAACTCCCACACTTGACAGATAACTCGTTCTCGGTCACTTTCTGACCGAGAACTCCTCTGTTCTCGCTTAAATGTGCTGACAGAGAACCTTAGTTCTCGGTTGACTTTCATTAATCTCTGTTGACCGAGAACTCAACTTCTTTGACCGAGATCTCTCCTGCCGAGCCCAATTCTTATTGTTTGGGCCTAGACCTTCATTGTGGTGTAATTTTTGGGCCACTCAATTGTAACTTGGACTGTCACATACGTTTATTTGGACCCTCTTATACTCAATAATCTAAATGTATTTTAAATTATGGTTCAAATGTCAATCACGATCATATCAATTTGTTGATTATCTAACTTGATGCGTTTGGTGCAGATATGGCTAATCAAAACCCGTTAAAGTTTGTGGATACTCTTAATATAGTTGGTCACTTGTATGATCCACCAATGGCTCACAAGGAATTCAAGTCGATGATAGTCGGTTTCAATACCTGCAGGATATCTCATGCTCTTAGGGAGAACCCTGTCATTTGCAAGAAGATGGTTACTGATTTCTGGAACAATGCAAAGATCAATTCATAAGGGGCAGATGGAGTTATTTCAATCGAATCCACAATACAGTTGAAGCCGGTTGTTGTTACTGAAGCCATCATCAGAGGGGTGCTTTTGTTTGGGGATCAACCTGACTACCCAACCGAGTACTCTGCTGCTGAGGTTACTGAAGTTCTTACAAAAATGGGTTATGAAGGCACCTATCCCCCTTCAATCAAGAAATTATTTCACCCATACTGGAGATATCTATTACACACGTTCTTTACTTGTATCTCAGGAAGAAAGGGGGGGGGGGGGTCAGATGAGATCAGTCACACCCAAATGTCTGCCGTTGCTGCTCTGATCATGGATTGGAATTATAATTACTCTAAATTTGTTTTCAATGAAATGATGAGCAACCTGAAGTCAAAGAAGAAAGAAATGTTCCTGATGTATCCAAGGTTCTTACAGATGATATTTGACTCTCATTACACCGACCTGGTTAAATCTGTAGCAACCTTGGACATGAAGTCTATGGGACCCAACTCCTTTGGGTTGATGAAGCAATTAAGAAAAGGAGCCAAGGTGGTTTATCGGGGATTACACACTTTGGTGAAATTTGGACGATTTGCTGAGACAGAAGCTGAGCTTGTGTTGGCTCAGGTTGCTGATGAACATGCTGTACCAGTTCAACCGCATGTTGCTACTTTTGAGATTTCTGATGATGAAGATGATGAGACTGAACACCATCAGTCAGATACCCCTCCAAGTACTGAAAATTTAAGTGCTTTGGAAGCTGTGAAAGCTTTATTACAATCAACTGCCCTGAAACCTCCTCAGTCTGTTGCGGAAGTTAATGAAGAAGACATAGCTAAAGATCCAACTGCTGACCTCGGTCCTCGAAAATGTAGAAAGAAAGATCCGAGGCCTGGAGTGCTGATAAATGAGTCTGAAACAACCACTACACCAACAACAAATGAAACAACCAACCCAGTTCAAATCCAATCTGAGACACCTGCTTCAGAAACACAAGCTGAACAAGATATACCTGCTAATGAGCCATCATTCCACGATTTACTGACTAGTGATTTTGGTGATGATTTTGACTTTGATTCAAATGTTCCACAATTCAACATTGGTGATCTTTCCTCCGGTTCATCTGTCCCAGACACTCAGGGTTAATCAAGCGCCGGTACGTCAGACAAGGTAGCCCAGATTCTGGCTATGCAGGAAGTTTATCTTCAGAATAAAGGTAAAGGTGTGGTTCTTGAAGATGCTCCTGTTGATGTTCGTGTATTGCAGCGTCGGGTTTTTGAACTCGAATAAGATTCGGTAGTCAAAGATGTTCATATTTTGGAATTGGAGGCAGGTAATTCAGATAAAGATTCCAAGATCAAAGAACTACAGTCCAACATGGGAGAATTAACTGTACTATATCTTGAGCTATTTCAAAAGTTTGGAGATGAATTTAAAGGCAGTGATAACATAGATTCTATAGTACCTAATGTAAGCCAAGGAAATAGTTCTACTACTCGTCCCGTTGACAACATTGATGAGTCGGAATCGCTGCGACAGTACATGGATGCCCCTCCCATCTCCAAGGAGAAATCTGATAGAATCAAGAAGAATGTGCTTGAAAAGGGAAAGAAAAAGCTGCTGGTCATGAAAAACTCAAATCAGAATGTCGAGTCGTCAGATCATCCAGACATGTTTGTTATTGAATTTTAATAGTAAATATGGTGATCGATCGGGAGTTTTATCATGGGGCTTTGATGCGGATAAAAATATATGGTGGGTAAAAAGGAAGTCAGGAGTCGCCGAATACTATAAGAAGATGAAAGATTTTGGCTCCTGGACGAATGTGGATTTAAGTGATTTAATTAATTCTCCGTTCCCTAATCCAACTAATGATGAAAGAGGTACTGAGTTCTGGAATTTTCTGAAATGAGAGGTTGATCGAGGTTTTCCAAATATGAAGACTGCTGAATCATTCCTAAAGAAAGCCTAAGGGGTTCAAGATCCTAGGACTGGAAAAACTATGGTTAACGTCATGTGGCCTGCAACAAACAAAGCCACTCACATTCCTGTCCCTGACCAGATTCCATATGGCACCTTGGATAATATGAAATTCTGGATATATGATAGCGTGTCTGCCACTGTCGTCATTAAGCTAGAGAAGGGAAAGGGTCAGTACCGATTTGTTGAACCAAGAGACCTATTAAAGCTGGGAGAAAGAGACATCCACACACTTAGTACTTTTAAGATAGTTGTTGATCCAATTTTTGAAGCTGCTGCTAAAGAATTTACAAGTATGGTAGCCACTATTATTCGTTGCAAGTTTTGGGCAGGTGCTTTGAAGGATGCTGATGTTGATTACATGGAGCAAGATTGAAGATAAAGCTACAAACCAACGGGGAGATTGTTGGGCCTAGTATTGTGGTTTGAGCTTTGTTTAATATTGTCTTTGCTTATTTGGGCTTGGGTGTTGGGTTTGTAGGTAAACCGAGAAATACTTTAGAGTTCTCGGTGGGCTTATGGTTGTTTTGGGCCGTCCTTCTCAGTGGTTCCCTATATATAGATGTATGATGTATAGGGTTAAGGTTGTTCATTCCTAGTTATTGTTGAAGTATTGTAAGTGCCTAAGCACCCGACGTATTTGATAATATACGTGTGTTTTGAAGCAACTTCGGGTTAATTTACTAGTTCTTGTTTGTGTTCTTGAATCACCGAGTGTTGGTATTTCGCACCAATACTCGTCTAGTTGATATCATATTGTAGTTATCCAGATTCGGGACTTACAAACTTGTAATATATTAAATGATTTAATACAAACGTTTAAATATAAAATATATTTTGGAATTTTTAGCGAAGATCTAACGAAATTTGTGAAATAATAATTCATTTAATTTTATTATTTATTTATAAGGTTATTATAATTAAAGTTGTAAATAATTCAACTATTTATATAAAAGTATATTTGTTTATAAAGTACTTGGACCGATAATTTATTTTAATATGTTACATAATAATAGTGTTTTAAATATTTATTTTTTACATTAAGAACTTCTAATATATTTAATAGTAAAATACTTTAAACCAAAAATCCAAATTCAGATAATAATGATATTTGTCAAAACGCATTAGAATTTTATTCATTAAAAACTTTAACAAGTTATAACCCATTTACATACATACATACATACACACATACATACATACATGTGTCTGGTTTTAATAAAAAGTATGGAAATGACCACCTAAACGAGTCGGTTTAGTGAAATATAGTTTATCTAATATTTAATATTTAATTATAAAACCTTTAAAATCCATTATAACAATTAAAACAAAATAAAAATAAAAACTACCATGGATGGGACTCGAACCCACGCCAATGGCCGGCTCAAGAGATACATACACACAAACAGCCAGTTGAGCCAAGTGACAAGTTGGTTAAAGAATAAGAAAATTAAATTAAATATAACAGCCCAGATTAACCCCCAATTCCTATGAACCCTAATTCATCAATCGTTATATTCATTAAGTGTTTGATTGATTAAAGTTAGGACTATCGTTCCCTGATCATAGACGACCTGGTTGCATAAATTAATTACCTAATACGATGTTCCGATGACGGAATACGGCCGGCAGGAACAAGACGGGATAGGATCTTTTCAGGCTGTAATAATGTAATAGATTATAGGGGTTTCGTTGACGAGTCTATAAGGATGGTGTGTGTAAGGCCCCGTTCCTGGTGCTCTACATTGGCGTTATATTTACTCATAAATAAAACTTCAATAATTCGTTACAAAACATTCAAACTTGTCTTTAAAAAAATATAACATAAAATTATCTTATTTAAACATCATGACAAATCTTTAGATACTAGCTTCCTCAGTTCCTGCCATGTGTCTCCCTCAAGCTAGCTGCTTCAGTCTATTTACCTGCGTACATACTAAAAGCCAGCTACGCTGAGTGAGTTCTAGTTAATCAGATAACATACTTACATACACATATGCATGCCCGAATGTACGTATTACATACTTAACTTGTTTATCATTCTTCCATATATACATACGTTCATTCTTTCATACTTTCTTTCTTTAACATACACAATACGTCCATAACTATTCTTACATTATAAAGAGCATTCTCCCTACATACCTCGAATATTATTATTAGGGTCCGGTACCCTTCATCCTAGGATATTATTAGGGTCCGGTACCCTCCATCCTCGGATATTTTTAGGGCCCGATACCCTCCATCCTCGGATATTATTAGGGTTTGGTACCCTTCTTTCCATGCAACCATACCTTCATACATTTATTCATTACTTTCATATTTACATACTCTTAAAATTTCCTAAATCATTTATAGATCATTCATACCACATTCATATAGCATTCATACATTATTCATAACACATTCATATATCATACATACATCATGCATAACACTTTCATATATCATACACTTACCACTTATGGTAAATGTATTAATTAATCACGTCAAGTATGCACACAACCCCAAAAACATAACAAGGAAATGGGGCTAGAAACTCACCTGCAAGCGATTCCTTTATGAATTTACGGTAATGCCCTTCTTGAGTTGTGCACAGCTAACTGTGTATAAATTAGCAAGCATCACTTAACTACTCCTAATTATATCATATTTCTAGGTTATTGTAACCCCTAGCTACGGGGGTCCGGGGGGCAGCGGGGTTCTAGGGGTGGCAGCCCCTAGCAGGGTCCAAGGGGCAGAGCCCATGGCTAAAAACCTCATCAGAAAACTGAAGTTCAATTATTTAATCAAATCAAATCTTCATTTTAAACATTACCTTTCCTTATTAATTAATTACTTATCTTTAGCTCATACATCATATAAGTCCATGTCTATCGTTTACGCTGTTTATCTTTCGTTTAATTGGAAATTCACTTTAGGCCATATAAGTTTTAGGCGTATAAGTCATGCTTACATACACGACCTATATACATTTACGCCATATATACTTACGCGTTGTTCATACATATACGTTTTATATACATACACGATGCATACATATACATGTACGTTTATATATATACACGCTGCATACATATACATATACGTTTATATACATACACGCTGCATACATATACGTTATATATACTTACACGGCGGATACATATACGCTTCTTATATATACGTTGCGTACACAAATACGTCTTATGCACATATACGCTATATATATACATACATGCTACGTACACTTATACGGTTTTTGTACTTATACACTGAACACTTATGCGGCGTATATACTTATTCGCCCGTATGTTCAGTTCAGCTTCATTTTTTCGTTTTTAAAGGTTTTTTTTCGATTCCGACGCCATTAGCCGGCATTAACGACCATGGTTGGCCGGGGTTTGATCGTTTATGGCCAAGGTAGCTTTGGGGTGTCCATATATGAGCTAAAGTGGTCCTTAAGCTCGTTTTGATTGATTAAACACTCAAATAAAGCTAGATCTAGATACAAAAGGCTCATACGACATCACGGGGCTGCGGAGTCGGTTTCTAATAAGTTGGGTCAGCTGAGATAAATGACTTCTTACCTTCGGTTGGTCTCGGATCATTGAATATAATAGAGTAGAGAGTGTTTGGCTTAAGTGTGTGTTTTTGTGTAAGGCCCCGAACCCGGTACCCTACTTTAACGTCATGTTTACTCATAAACGCAGTTCTTACAATCAGAGATAATTAAAACTTTCGCGGAAACGTCAACTTAAAGCATTTGTTAAAAAACATTAAATCTTTACTTTGATACCATAACACAAAACATTATATTTAAAACATCGCTTCCTCTATCCTCAGATGCCAGCCGTTCAATCCATTCTATGTGTCGTCCTCATGCTAACTCTCTGGTCAAATCACCTACGTGCATACTAAAAGTCAGCTACGCTGAGTGAGTTCTAGTTAATCAAGCAACTTGTCATACAACAACTACAGGCATTTATATACGTGTCCGAAGGCACATAATCCATTGTCTAACCTGTTACTACTTAACCACTTAATTACCCCTACATCTTAGCCTCTTAATTACTCCTACAGCTTAGCCACTTATGCCACTTTATGCCACTTTAATAACGAATAACGTTATGCCACTTTGCCACTTTAATAACGTATAACGTTATGCCACTTTGCAGCTTTAACACTCTTACTAGACCCCTATTCACTTCTATCACACTCTACTTCTACTTGTCTATAACAAACTTCCTATCAGTACAATATTTACATAGCAAACAGGTCACATCATAGCAAGCATACACACTAATAACCACTAGACAATCACTATCCTTAACGACACATGCAATATCCGAAGATCGTTCACTCACCGACAAGCATTATATAATAGCTACTTCAAACAACTTCTATAGTATACACTTACCACTTAAGGTAAGTGTATTCATACTTCACATCGAGTATGCACACAGCCCCAAAAACATAGCAAGGAAATGAGGCTAGAAACTCACCTGAACTCGGTTACTTCTTCTGCTACTGGTTATTCCTTCTCGAGCTGTGCGCGACTAACTGTTTAACAATTGCAATATTAAATACTACTCTAGCCACTCTCATTGCTACTTAATTAGTCTTACGCGTCTAAGTCGGTTTTACTTCGTTGAATCATTACCCGGTTAGTTAAATCGTTACCCGTTAACCTTTATGGGTTTCTTTCATAAATTATCAAAGTCCAAGGGCCGTTATGTAATTATATCCTTCTTCTTTGAGTCCAGGGACCATTCTGTAATTCTGCCAAAGTCCACTTCGTTATCTGGTTCGTTAACGAAGGAGGCTCCTTCGTTATTCCTTAACGAATTAGCCTCTATGACGAATTGGTCATCATAACGAACTGAACCTCTAACTTACAAAACCCTTAACGAACTGAGGGTTAGTTCGTCAGTTCTCCTTTAACGAACTGCTTAACGAATTGGACTTAATTCATCATTCATTCCCTTAATGAACTACCTCTAGTTCGTTATCCCATCTTAACGAAATGTTTCCAATTCGTTATCTCTGCTTAACGAATAGGCATAACGAATTACTTGCTAATTCGTATGTCTTCGCTAACGAATCAGAGTTAGTTCGTTACGCTTCCGCTAACGAACTAGGGTTACGTAAGAACATTCCCTGACACTATTTATCCTCGTACCAGAATCTCCGACGCCACCATTGCCGGAATAACGGGATCTCACCGGAAAAGCGAGATCTCGCTTATTTCATCACCATTCTCACCGGTTTTCGTCCCGTTCGATCCAGATCTGAGCTAGGGTGACCCCTAAGCTCATTTTAGGTTCGGTTTATACCCGGTTCCATCCAGATCTCGTGACTTTAACGGTTTAATGGTGTCGGCTCGTCGTTTCGTGACTAAATCTAACGGGTTTGAGTATAAACAACATCATACTATCATACCTCAGGTCGGAATCAGTTTTCTTCTTCTTCTTCTTCTTGGTTTCGGCTAGAGAGAGAGTAGGATGAGAGAGAGCTAAGTGTGTGTTTTGGTGGTGTATGGAATATGTGTAAATGAATGATTTAGGCATAATGAAGGTATTTATGTGATGGATCATGGGCTTGAGCCCATGTTCTACCTTCCTTCCATTTTAACCCAAGTCCATAACCCATATCCATTACCCAACACTAGCCCGAACCATACTAACTCCTACTTTATTTATTATTTCTCCGCTAACCCGAGTAAACTTTCTCACCAATAATAATTAATATAACTAATATTATTTTTAGAAATATCGGGATGTTACAAGTCTTCCCTCCTTAAAGAGCTAACTTATTCCTTGTAAAAGAAATACCTCTTATATTTACACACTTTATTGAATCGCCTTCGCTCTCTGGGTTATCCTTCTTACTTCCGACTTGCAGCCATCGAGTGGTGATCATGTGTTTTAGCTATTAAGGTAGCTTGCCCATGAGGCCCTCGATGTACCAAGTCTCGTCTCGTCCTCCCAAGGAACCTTGTTCTATATAATAATGCTAACTCCTAAGGCGACGCTTTACCATCACACAACTATTTATCATAACCAACATGCATTTAAGATAATTCATAAGTCATTCATACAAAATCACAAGAAAATACAACTCATTCATAAAATCAAACATAAGAAGGAAATCATCCAAGCTTTCCAGACAAACATAGGTTCGTACTATAACATATAACACTAGCATAAAACAACTGTGACATGCCACTTATTCTTCTGCAATCTTCTTAGTGACTGACAAACCGTCCTATTACGCGTCTCCCTTTCTTCCCTCCACTGCCACGGCTTCTCCACATTCCCTGGCTATATGACCCGACTTACCACACTTGTAACATTTCTGGTCCTCAGTGCATTCACGAGAGATATGTCCCTTCTTCCCGCATCGGTAGCACTGGTTTGGACCAGCCTTGCATTCTCCCAAGTGCATCTTCCCGCACACTTTGCATGTTTCCCTGTTTGCCATCTTCTGTGCCTTCTTCCCCGCATGCTCCACGACATCTGCAGGCCTTTTGTTTCCTTTTCCTTCTTCCTTATCTTCTACTTCCACATCATCCGCCGCCAGATCATCATAAACCATCTCTACTAACTCAACTGCAGACTCAAAGGTAGCAGGTTTGTTAGTCCTGACTAACATGCAGACCTTCTGGGAAAGTCCCCTGATGTAGCACTTGATCCGTTTCACCTCGGTGTTCACCATGTCAGGAACCAACCTAGATATGCTGTTGAATTCGGTGGTATACTCCCGGTGTGTCATCTTGCCCGCCTTTAGATTTAGAAATTTCATCTCGGTCCTCTCCACTTTAGCATCGGCATAGAACCTTTGCATCACTAACTCCTTCAGGTCATTCCACCTCATTGCCTTAATCTCTTCTCGAGTCTTCCTTTGTTCCACAAATTCCCACCAGTACATGGCCTCATCTTCAAATGACTGAGTGGCATAACCCACTGCTTGGTTGGGACGGCACTCACTAATTGGGACAATCTTGTCCATTGTGGTTATCCATTGTAGAGTAGTGATTGCGTCTCCCAAACCAATTAGCTTCGGTGGGTCACATCCTTTGAAGGACTTGTAGTTGCACCCACCTTGGCCTCTCTTCCCGTCTTTAACCTTCACAGTTGGCCTTCACTCGAGTCACCCTTCTCACCCTCATCATCTTTCTTTCCATTCTCCCCTGATTTTCCAGCAGTTCTTTCATGACTTCTAGCAGACTTCTCAGGATTCCAATTCTTCATGGCAGCTGCTACAGCTTGAACAATGGCAGCTTGAACAGCAGGGTCACGTTGATATCCTTCGTTGTTGCCCAGATTTCCTCCAGCTGAGCTCCCTTCGTCTCCGGTGTTGGAAGTTGTTTCTACCGAGGGTGTCGGACCATACGGGGCATGCCTCTTCGCCCAGTGCGACCTCCAGTGCCAACATTCTCTCCTACTTCAGCCATTGCAATTCTGGAAGAGGAAACACAAATATCATCACTCGAGGAATTATTTAGCACATGATTCGTAAGGTAAGTATTTAATGACGTTGATCAAGTGTAATTAACTAATTGCATTACTCCCCAGGTTCTACATACTTCCCTTTATGATTTCACTTGTGCTAGTTTCTACTTTTAAATAGTTAATCAATCAAACAATCATGAAATCCTATCCCTAACATGCATATATCCTTTCCTTTAACAATTAAGAGAACATCTTTATACATTATTTAACATACTTTACCGTTACTGAGCTTCTTGAGTGACACATGGCTATCTTGAACTGACATCTTCTTTCTTTTCTTACTAAAATTCTATTCTCTGTTCGAATCTAAGCATGTAGGATGCTTAAATCTCTCAAACTTTGCTTTGATAGCAACTTGTAAGGCTCCGAACCTGGTAGCCCTACTTTAACGTCGGATTTACTCATAAACGCAGTTCTTACAATCAGAGTTAATTAAAACTTTTGCGGAAACGTCAACTTAAAGCATTTGTTACAAAACATTAAATCTTTACTTTGATACCATAACACAAAACATTATATTTAAAACATCGCTTCTTCTATCCTCAGATGCCAACCATTCAATCCATGCCATGTGTCATCCTCATGCTAACTCTCTGGTCAAATCACCTGCGTGCATACTAAAACTCAGCTACGCTGAGTGAGTTCTAGTTAATCAAGCAACTTGTCATACAACCACTACAGGCATTTATATACGTGTCCGAAGGCACATAATCCACTGTCTAACCTGTTACTGCTTAACCACTTAATTACCCCTACAGCTTAGCCTCTTAATTACTCCTATAGCTTAGCCACTTATGCCACTTTATGCCACTTTAATAACGAATAACGTTATTCCACTTTGCCACTTTAATAACGTGTAACGTTATGCCACTTTGCAGCTTTAACACTCATACTAGACCCCTATCCACTTCTATCACACTCTACTTCTACTTGTCTATAACACACTTCTTATCAGTACATTATTTACATAGCAAACAAGTCACATCATAGAAAGCATACACACTAATAACCACTAGAAAATCACTATCCTTGACGACACGTGCAATATCCGAAGATCGTTCACGCACCGACAAGCATTATATAATAGCTACTTCAAACAACATCTATAGCATACACTTACCACTTAAGGTAAGTGTATTCACACTTCACATCGAGTATGCACACAACCCCGAAAACATAGCAAGGAAATGGGGCTAGAAACTCACCTGAACTCGGTTACTTCTTCTGCTATTGGTTATTCCTTCTCGAGCTGTGCGCGACTAACTGTTTAACAATTGCAATATTAAATACTACTCTAGCCACTCTCATTGCTACTTAATTAGTCTTACGCGTCTAAGTCGGTTTTACTTCGTTGAATCATTACCCGGTTAGTTAAATCTTTACCCGTTAACTTTATAGGTTTCATTCATAAATTATCAAAGTCCAAGGGCCGTTATGTAATTATATCCTTATTCTTTGAGTCCAGGGACCATTCTGTAATTCTGCCAAAGTCCACTTCGTTATCAGGTTCGTTATCGAAGGAGACTCCTTTGTTATTCCTTAACGAATTATCCTCTATGACGAATTGGTCATCATAACGAACTGAACCTCTAACGAACTGGACCCTTAACGAAATGGACCCTTAACGAACTGAACCCTTAACGAACTGGGGGTTAGTTCATTAGTTCTCCCTTAACGAACTTATTAACGAATTGAACTTAATTTGTCATTCATTCCCTTAACGAACTACCTCTAGTTCGTTATCCCATCTTAAGGAAATGTTTCCAATTCGTCATCTCGGCTTAACGAATAGGCATAATGAATTACTTGCTAATTCTTTATGTCTTCGTTAACGAATCAGAGTTAGTTCGTTACGCTTCCGCTAACAAACTAGGGTTACGTCAGAACATTCCCTGACACTACTTATCCTCGTACCAGAATCTCCGGCGTTGCCTTTCCGGCGCCGCCATTGCCGGAATAACGGGATCTCACCGGAAAAGTGATATCTCGCTTATTTCACACCATTCTCATCGTTTTTCGTCCTGTTCAATCCAGATCTGAGCTAGGGTGACCCCTAAGCTCATCTTAGGTTCGGTTTATACCCGGTTCCATCCGGATCTCGTGACTTTAACGGTTTAATGGTGTCGGCTCGTGTTGTGACTAAATCTAACGGGTTTGAGTATAAACAACATCATACTATCATACCTCGGGTCGGAATCGGTTTTCTTCTTCTTCTTCTTCTTGGTTTCGGCTAGAGAGAGAGTAGGATGAGAGAGAGCTAAGTGTGTGTTTTTGTGGTGTATGGAATATGTGTAAATAAATGATTTAGGTATAATGAAGGTATTTATGTGATGGATCATGGGCTTGAGCCCATGGTCTACCTTCCTTCTATTTTAACCCAAGTCCATAACCCATATCCATTACCCAACTCTAGCCCGAACCATACTAACTCCTACTTTATTTATTATTTCTCCACTAACCCGAGTAAACTTTCTCACCAATAATAATTAATTTAATGATTATTATTTTTAGAAATTTTAGGATGTTACATTTTGAAGGTGTAGGCCATGATGTAAAGATGGACGAAATTGGAAAGGATTAGGGTTTAAGGGGTATTTATACTCCTTAAGGCCATGGACCTTAGGCCCACCTTTTCTTTTTAGTTCATATTTAATTAAAGCCCACCATAGCCTTTATCATATTATTTTTTTAATATCTCTACTAACTCAAATTAATTCCTCCAACGAAATTAATATATTAATATTATTCTAGGAAATTTCGGGATGTTACAGTTTGGGTATGATTAATTGAAATATAGTGATCGTTATAGTTGAAATCCCAAATTCGATTAAGGACGGCTCATATATTAAGCAATTCGTATTAACAAGATTGTGTTTTTCAAATCAAATGTGTCTGTAAGGCCGAATATGGCATGGGGTACACTAAACACAAATCAGTTCCTAATTCAACAAGAGAATTGTGGTTCAAGAATACTAAACAGGTCACGGATATGCGGGTTTGGATCCAGATTATGGGTTTGGATTATTGGGTAAATAATAATAAATGGTTTAGGCAAACTTGCAAATTAGTCCCTTAATTTTAGAGATGGATTCAAATGAGGTTAAAATTAGAGTTTAGGGTGAAAAATGCACATAATTGAAAGTTATATATATATATGCGTGTGTGTGGTAAATAACTATAATACATAATTAATAATAAAATATTATTAGTTCGATAAATGCTGTGTGTAAATTGATTAAATTATCCGAAATCGAAAACGGGTCGGATATTTAGATGTTAATAAAGTAAACAAAAACCCGAGTTGTTACACCCCCTCCCCCTCACGATCCTTTTTAAATTGATCCTCAAATCAAGCTGTATAATTCGGAATTTTGCTAAATCTCGTATTCTTAGCCGACATGCTAATGATCTATCTGGTAATGACTCGTTATCAACAGCTAATACATTCGATTTTGAATCAGTTTTCATTAAATTCAACGAGACTGAATTGGACCTCGTTATACTCTCAATACTCGATAAAAATTCAATTAAATGGTCTCACATACTCCTCATCATAACATGAAACTAAGCCCCTTATCAATTGCAACCTGGAAGTCATTCTAGACCGTCTTTGTTACGCATGTGTGGCCGACCCTAGTTTCTTCTTCACCTTCGATTTCTACTCGTATAAGGTAATTGATATATGAGTAATGATAAGTTTTAAATGCTCGTTAAAACCCCTCTATCAATTTTAATCGACAGAGTGTGTAAGATCTTCAATTGAAGGATTCTTGATTTAGGGTTTATAAAGATATGGGATTAATTTGTAAATGTGTATAAGTATAAATGTTTTCGATCTATAACCAGTTTAGTTACCAACCCAGTTGGCTGGTGCATATTTTTTAAAGCTTGTAAACTGGCCTGGGGCGTGGGTTCGAGTCCCCATGCCCGGTTTTATTATTTTATTTCTTCCTATTTATTTTTTTCTTTATTTCTTTTGATTTCCTATAACTAATATCTTAAAATCTGATAACCTTTTGCACTTGCTTACGAACCGAACCTTGTAAAACTCCCAAAGATATTTTTGTCATTGTAAACGTTTTATGTATATAACTTATTATATATCTGCAAATCTATATACTTTTCAATTTAACCCAATATAATTGTTTTTATAAATAAATAAATAAATAAGCTAAATATATTTTACCGAACCGATATCATCACTAAACTTTCAAATCAAGTTTTTGTTTAACACATAATCTATATATATATATATATATATATATATATATATATATATATATATTATTAAATTAGCATTCATTGTTAAAAATTGAAAAGTGATATTTAAATCGTTTACTCTCTTAATTCAAATTTTGCAAAAATTAATTTAAAATATGCTAAACACTTTATCGATCCCAAATCCTTTATAAACTCATTCTATCGTGTCTAGTTTGTTTATTTCGATTAGATACTTATTTTATTTATACTTCAAAAACTAGGGCAAAATTGTCGAAATTTTCGCGTGACCAATCAATTCGCTTAAACGTCAACCCGATACAATATTCCTTATTTCATGTGAGTTTACATACCCCTTTTTATCATTTACACATTTTGGGGGTAGCATATACACTTTATTTACATTACTTATGTTTTATTACCGTATCCATGCAAATACAATTCAATTTATGTTTATGCGTGATGATTGTGTGATCCATGACTATGCTCTATGTGCTTAAGTGTTTATTTTATGTTTGGTGGTTGATATCTCATCCTCATCTATCCTCGTCTAGTATGATCATACACTTACCCATGTACGTTGATTTTGTATCAATAGGAATGAACCCACATCAATTTAGTTGTTTACATTTTTACAAGAATTGGAATGCTCACCATTTACATATAAATTGTGATTTAATCTATATATATATATATATATATATATATCTAAACCTAAACTTATGTATTCTCACCAACAACCTTGTTGACAAACTTTATTTTTATACATGCTACATGTTCAAGTATTTGATGTAATCAGGATTGAAGATAGTTAGTTCGGCTTAGGTTATTTATTCAAAATACAAAAGTACGATGTATTTGATTCGATTTTTATAATTGTGTATTTGTTTTGATGCTATAAATTAAATAATTATTGTTGCTTTAATTAGTGACTTTTGAGCTACTGTCTGATCAATACGTTACGCCCCGACATGCATGTTCCACCGCCTTTAATCGTGATGTAAAAGTATCCCCTCCCTTACTAAGCGTACCCCCTCTTTCTCCCGCCTCTTAAGCTTTCATTTCCTCTAACATTTTTAACTAACTAATTAGTCCCTTCAACATTTTATATTCTTTGTAAAATTTCAAACAAAACTATTAAGTTAAAAAAAAAGTTTATTATTATTATTATTATTATTATTATTATTATTATGTTTTCAATGTATCATACTATACCGTCGACGTAAGTTAGCGATAACAGTAGTAGTAGTAATAATAATAAGCTTAATTCCGGTAATTTATGTGTATTATATAATTACATACATACAACTTTATATTATATAAATACAAACATACAACTTTAACTCATTTCAACCAAAAAAAACAACCCAAAATCAACGAAAATTTTTTATACCAATTTATGTTAGGTTTTTTTCTAGTATTTTAGTTTATGATTGTATTTTTTAACTAATGTAATCATTTCAACTGCTTTAATTTATGTATTTTGATTTATTTTATAAATATTATAGTTTAAAAGATATATTTTAAAAATAAAAATTGAATTAAATTAAAAATAAAAAGAAAATAAAGAATGATAGAGAATGAGACAAGTGATGTATACCCCTTTGTTGAAAGGTGTTGAGGGATAATATTGAGTGATGGATTACAAAAGAGTGAGGAAAATGATGTTAATTGATGTGTACCCTTTAGCCTAACTAAGGGTATGTTGTCAAAGTTGCTCCCAATGACTTATGGTTTTCTAACCCTCCTATACTTTCCACTCCCACGAAACTGTTTCTAATTAAATGTCATATGTATTAGAAAAGCAACTAATACATTTATCATTAATTCATTATTACTGCCTCATATGGCTTGAATTGAAGATTCAAGTCGATTGGACTTTGTTCCATCTTTTATAAAGTTCATGGATAGCATCAGGGCCGGCTCTGAGACTGCGGAAAATTTTTTGAGCTAATGATGAAATTTTTTTTGATCCTTAAGAGAAAGGAACATTTTATTGGGTATAAACAATTTAATTTAATTGGGCTTACTTGGTTATGATTTAAACTGTTTAAAAAACTTTTTTATAAAAATAAACTTAAAAATGTCTCAAATAAGACTATAACACACAACCTCTTGGTTAGATATCATACCTCTTTACCACTAGACCAAGCTAGTGGTCATTTAATTATGTTGAAACATTGATTATACATATTTTTTTCATAAAATTATATATATATTTTTTATAAAAAAATCCACGCCTAGCACTCAGTGTCGGGCCGATGGTCGTTGACTACCCTGCCTCCCCTCATAGCCGGCTCTGGATTGCATGAATAATCTACATCAACTAATCAACATGATAATTGATAAAAACAAAATTTTATTCTCATTAGTTTTAGTATATTATCACCAATTCATCATATAAAGATTTATTTTAAATTAAAAAAATTAAAATATTATATGATTATCAATGTTTATGTTTCCCATCATATTGTATCCCTCTAAGGCCAAGTGTAGCGGGCGATGTTTGGGAGCGAAATGGGGCGATTTTTGGCTAGAACACCGCCCCCCGGCGATTTTTGGGCGATTTGGGGTGGGGGCGGATTCTTTTTATCGCCTAAAGTTTGAGAAAATAATAATATTTTATTATTTTGACCGTTTGACAACGGTACAAAATAAAAAAAATTAATTAAAGCAATATATTATATATATCTATATAAACATATACCTTCTTCTCCATTTCATATCCTTTTTCTTCATTTCACATCTATATAAACATAAACCTTCTTCAAAAAATTTAGCAAAATGAATACTACAAACAACCCAAACCAACCGACACTCGTGGAAGTCGCCGCTACCATGAAAGAAATCATCAAAAAACATAAAAAGTGTGTCGAGGAACTCAACATGCCATGAGAGAAACCGAAAAATAACACGAAAAGATTGCCCAAATGTTGGAATTGCGGGAAATGAGTGAAGAATAACAAATCCCTCAAAGATGCTGGGTTACACGACGAGGCCGCATTATTGCAACGACAACAAATGGAAAAAATGCGCGAATACTACGGATATTAGTATTTTATTTAGTTATGTTTTTAAATATTTTTAGTTATGTAATTTTTTTTAATTTTAATGCATTATTAGTTAAGTTTTTTAAGTTTTTGTATTTCTTTTTAATTTTAATGCATTTTTATCTAATTATTTAAATAAATTGGTTTTTATTTGTTTAGTTTAGTTATAAAAAGAAAATAATAAAAAAAACTGTGGGCCCAACTTGTAGTCCCTACACCATTACACCCAAAAAACAAATTTCCACTCCTTACTGACTGGACGTCACATGTCATAATTCGCCCTAAATTGTAACCCCTCTACTACACATTGCCTCACATATATAAATATAAACATTCACATATAATCACATGGCTCCCATTTCCAATCCAACGTGGAAGAGGGAACTTCAATGAGACCCAAAGAATTTTCAACGCATTTAATAAAAAATTTATCCCCAAATGAGACTAAAAACTCATGCTACAAGTCGAAGAGTGTCGCCTTCAATCATTTCACACTTCACCAATCAAAAAAATATTTGAAGGGAAAGGGTAAGAGCAATGGAAATGGGTCTCATGGGAGACTCTATTTGACGCCGTGAGGGCGTGAAACACCACCCTCCTTCCTCCGTGAAGCGGGCGTGATCCACTCATCGTCAGAATTATAACGTTGGTGAAGAGATACATGTGGGCCCCATTTGCAATTAATATTTTAAAAAAATAGCCGATGGCTATTAAATAAAAAAAAACTTTTTTCATTTTTTAATCTATAAATACCTTCTCATTTTATAAAAACAAACACACAAAACTACTCTTTTTCTCTCTATAATCTCTAAAAATTCCCTATTTTTTTTTTTAAAATGTCATCACCATCTTCTTCCTCTTCGTCTTCGAGCGAAGAAAAAAACGCTTTTATGTTTCGTGCTTTCGCAACAGGTTGTTATGAGTGGTGGCAACAAAAAGACGAGGCGGGTTCGTCAATAGGACACGAAACTTGACGTGAAATCAATGGGTTAGCGATTTGTCAACATAACCCAAATGAGGATGCGCCTATGTACGAAGAAATCAACGAAGACAAAAAACGAAGAAACCGTCAAGAAATTCAAAGCCGAGAGATTCATGACGCATTAACGAGGGACTTGATCGAATATATTCACGTTCGTTCAAGCAATCGGTAGTTTATTTATGTAACTTTTATTTATGCTTTTATTTTAAAATTATTGTAACTTTTTGTGTAATGTTTTATTTATGTTTATTAGTCTTTGAATATGTATTGTAATTTTTATTAATCAATTAAATTTTTATTAGTTAATATAAAAAACAAAAGATTAAAAAAAATAATAAAATAATTGAGGTTTCACATACCCTGTTTCACACTGGGTATTTCCAGTGAAAAATGTGAATGTGAAATGAGTATGTGAAAGCTGATGTGGTTCAGACATGACAGAGAGAGAAGGTTTCATACCCACCCATTTCCATTGCTCTAAAGAAGACACAACATTGGGATATGTCTATATGTCAATCAGAGACCAATCACATGAATAATCATGACTTTAGAAGTTTGGATCATGCCAGGAAACAACATAGTTAGGTTAATTTCCAAAATTAAAGTAAATACGTTAATAGAAACATAACAGGATTGATTTATAATTGTTATCAGTACTTTCAATGTTTTAGTTGTGTTTCCAAAAAAAATGTTTTAGTTGTGAACAAAAAATAAATTTTTGGGCGTATAAGTTAGGATCTAAACTGGGTATGCATGCTATTATATTGTTTTTTTTACTTTCAAACCATATTTTATATATATTTACTATCTTTTGAACCCGTGTATTATACGGGATTTGTCAAATAATAAAAATAAAAAGATTTATTATATAAAAGAAATGAACATAATTATAGATAAAAAGAAGATAAAATATATAGTATAAACAATAAGAATTCTAAAATCTCAAATTTACAAAGTTGATTTTTGTGAACATTTGCAAAAATTGTTTTTACCAATTATCCGTGAATAATTATGATAAATGAGATGAGAGATTAGAGAATTAAAAGAGAAATTATAACACATTTCTCAAAACTGTTTTGTCTCATGACTCATGGATATGTAGGATAAATAAAATGAGAAATTAAAGAATTGGAACTGAAATTATAACTCATTTGTCAAAATTATTTTGGCCCATGACCAATGGATAGTTGAGATGAATGAGATAATAAATTTGAGAATTAGAAATGAAATTATAACCCATTTGTCAATATGGTTTTGCTCCATAACCCATGGATAGATAGGATGAATGAAAAGAGAGATTATGTCTAAAGTAAATGTGAAATTGCCACATCATTCTCATTATTTTCTTTTATTAGTATAGTTAGATATTATTTTTGTATTTTTCTAATAACTTGTCTTGAAACATTTATAATTGGCAATATAGTGAAACTCTTACAAGATTTAAAATCACAATCAACTAAATAGTTTATATAAAAGCCACAAGCTAAGATATATTGTGATCAAAACACAATATATATATATATATATATATATATATATATATATATATATATATATATATATATATGTAAGCTCGTGAAAGTAAAAGGAAAATATCAGAGAGCTATATTATCTCCTTGATGTACCACTCGCCTCTATATTCTTTTTGGTGTTTTATCTGAAAATATATACAGTACACATATTAACAAAACTAAATTAATACATGTAGAATACTTTCTAGCTAGCTATGCATATATGACGTTGTGAAGTGTGGTTACGAGCCATATAATCATGTGAAAGTTTGGGTTTTTGATCTATGACTTTGTCGATTCTACTTGATACATACAATAATATCATTTTCTTGTGAAAATTTTAGCTTTAGCAACGGTATTACTCCGCTATGTTAACGGGTTCACCAAAAATTCAATATTCTTTCTAAATCAATAAATCATTATATTACTCTTTCATATGTATTATCATAAATATCCATTCCAACCATTTAAATTTACTCGGAGTCATGCACGACTAAATATATATCATACATTCCAAATTTTAGAAACGAAATTTCACATTAGTCAAACATGGTATTCTTATGAAGCTATTTTTATACACGCATACTAGAAAGTAGAAACCAATATAAACATGTCATTACTATTAAAGATAAATACACTATGTGAAAATTGACTTTTGGTCATACGAAAAAAGTATGGTCGTAAGCCTTTAGCCACGTACGTCTGGTTTAGGTAATGTGTGACCAAAAGTCGCGACATTGTAGGTATCATATGGTTACACAGTTTTTAGTGGCCTTATGTGGTTATAAGTGTGGCTAAAGCGTACTGGCATTAGTTGCTGGCCATCAAGAAGCCTCTCCAATAAGTGTGGCTAAACGGTAGAAAATGGCCACAAGACTATTTACTATGAGCGACCATTGCATGTATAGAGCCACATGAATTCATGTTTCAGCCGCATGAATTTATAATAATGTGGCCAATAGAGTTGTGTTAATCGTGCATTATGATCTATATCGTGTGGATATAGCAAAACAATGGCCACTTAAATTTTAATAATAGTGTGGCTAATTATATCATATAGACACTGGATATTACATTAAAAGTGGCTAAAATGTTTACTTGCCACTCAAACACTCCTTTGTAGAGTATAGTGTGGCTATTGTCTTACCGTTTGTCACACATAATGCTTTTCGTAATTTAAAGTGTGGCTATTGTCAAACTTTTCGTCACACATAGTGAGGTATTGTGTGGCTAATCATATCATATAGACACTGGAGGTTATTATCAATGTGGCTAAACATGTGAACTTGCCAGTCAAACACTTTTTTGTAGTTTGTGGTGCGGCCATTGTCTTACCATTTGTCACATATAATCTTTTTCCTAATTTAAAGTGTGGCTATTCTCAAACTTTTCGTCACACATAGTGATGTATTGTGTGGCCAATCATATCATATAGAAACTGGAGGTTATTGTCAATGTGGCTAAAAATGTGAACTTGCCACTCAAACACTCTTTTGTAGTTTGTGGTTTGGCCATTGTCTTACCGTTTGTCACACATAATGCTTTTGTAATATAAAGTGTGGCTATCATCATACTTTTGGTCACACATAGTGTATTTTCCAATGACGTTTGGTCTCGTTCCGCCACACAAACAAAAACCAAGTGATGAAAGTGTGGCCAATGGCTAGTGTGGTTATTTTATGCCATTTGGTCACACTTGGTGATTTTTTATATGACGTTTTATATGATTCCGTCACACACATAAAAAACAAAGCAAGCATGGTGTGGGTAATGGTGATATATAAAATCACGAGTTTTCGGTGTGGCTATGTCACACTTTTAGCCGCACATAATTTGTTATCTCCATCAACTTTGCTACCCTTTCGTCACAGAACAATGTTTTTGTTGTGGCTAATGGTCATTTATGGACTCTAATTTTTGTAGTTTGAGGTGTGGCTATTGTCTTACTTTTGGTCACACCTATTTAATGTGTTCTATGTGGCCAAATAGTGTGTAATTAGGCAATATATAATTATTTTTATTTTTTGTGCAGTAATATTAAACAGCTATAAGCAAGCATGACAAAACTAAATTAGAAACAAATATATTAACAACAATATTCACTTAAGCAAATGTATACATCTTTTTGTAAGATATATGCAAAATTTCTTACAAAATACAAAATAACGACTACCTATATACTAGCTAAGGCGTCGGTTTTCTTGGCACTGCTCCTAGTCTTCTGTTTGGTCACCCTCTCTATGTTGTGTACTTTGCCTTTGGCTTCTTGCCAGTTCTATCTGGTTCTTTTGAGGATGGGAGTGGTGGTAGCTGGAACAACAGAATATGAAAAACAAATATGTATAATTAATGTTATATTTTGTAATTGAATAGAACAAAATAGGAACAAACCTCATTGTCACAATAGATATGATCTCTTGTGATATTTTGTAATTGAATAGAACAAAATAGTAGGCCTGCAAATGAACCGAACGTTCATTGAACTGTTCGTGAACCGTTCGGTGGGAAGTTCGTTTATGTTCGTTTATTTAATAAACGAACGAACACGAACACAAAATTTGTGTTCGTTTAATTAAACGAACGAACATGAAAACATGTTCCGTTCGTTCATTTATTTTCATGAGCATACGTTCGTTTATGTTCGTTTATCTTTGTTCAATTATGTTAGTTTAGATTATAAACAAACGAATATAAGTGTCCATTTTTTAAAATAAATGAAAATGAACATAGATATTTGTTCGGTTAAGTTTCGTATAGGTTTAAAGTTAAAAGGGAACAAACCTCCTGGTCACATAAGATTAGGTGTTTTGGCCAAGCAACAAAAGTACCAGTTGCGTCACCGAAAGTCATAATTTCACCTGCCTCACAAGGAATAATTTCTTGTTCCTTTATAGATTCATCAATACTAACTTTATAGCAACCCTCCGAGATTGCTTTTCCATGCAACTGTTGTGGAACCGATGACCAATGAACTCTACCATGTTCCACCTTGTTACGCTTGTCATTCAGACACAAACGACACTCATACACCTATAAACAAGCATGGGAAATTAATATGGCTTAGTTGAAGTCAATATATAAGTACATACCCATGGATATGCCATGTTGGTTGGAAATTAACAATGTTTCGCGCAATACATACCTTTATTTCAAGAGGTGGGGAAGCTTCGTCCGTCGATACATCAACTTTTCTTTAACGACTTCTCCGTTTTACCTAAAAAACCATTCAATGAATCAGCTTATGGATGAAAATCAATCAACAATTAAAGGGAAAACTCAGAACAAAAAATATGAAACTGTCAAATACTATTGGTTTTTTCGAGCCGTTACTATCCGAAGTGTGGTGTAGTTGTGTTGATGTTTGGTCAATATTGTTCTCTACAGGCTTCATTGGTAATATAAAAGAAATTTGAATTGTTAGACTTATTAGGTTATAAAATATAAAAACTGAAATTGCCAAATACTTACTGATGTCGCGCTATGGGGATCGACTACCGTTTGGTCAACATTTTTGTCCACAGACTTGGCCTGCAATTCGGTAATAGAAAATGAGCACACTCACATTGGAAACGAATTATAAAAGGTACCGAAATTGACAAATACTTACTGATGTCGCGATCTGGGGAGCGAGTACCGTTTGGACAACTATTTTATCCATAGACTTGTCCTACAATTAACTGATGCAAAATCAGCACACTCACATGGAAAGTTAATTATTAAAAAAATCAATCAAACTGTCAAATGCTTACCTGAGGAGCGGATTCTTGTTGCACAGCCTCACCTGAGGTAAAGATGTTTCCCATAGAACTGGCCTACAAATCAATTTATTAGGTTATGGAAAATGAAAAATCACATGGAAAGTTGTAATAAACAAAGAAACTGTCAGATACTTACTGGTGCTGGCATTTTATTTTGCCCCACATCACTAGTACTTTGGTTAGAACCAACCTGATTGGGAACAGGATTTACCTACGAATTATGACAAAAACATTGTCAATTATGTATGTTGAATGCATTAATTAATATGTTTATATGTAACATACGTCACTTACTTGACTTGCCGACATTTGCGGCAACATTCCTTTGAGAAGTCTAAATCTGGCCTCAAATGCTAATTGTTCCTTCTCACGGCTTGCTAGCATAGCATTCGTGGATTCAAGTAGAGACGTCAACTTGTTCACCACTTCATCTCTCTGCACCGTCTTATACTCAAGTTGGGCAATCCCTTCCTTAAACGAGCCTTTTACCCGACTCATACCCCAATATTACCTGCTGTCAATCCTTACCAAATCCCTTTTAAAAACCCACCTTTCTCTTTGCCTAGCACTAAGGTGACGGAATTTGTGCATGGTTCAAGTGTCAGGGCTCCGGAGGCGATCTGCTCCTCATGCTGAACCTGCAAGAAAACAAATGTCAAACTTCCGATTCCTTACAAGCATAAAACGCCAGATTTCACGAACTACTGTAAGTAAATAAACAGTTTGTAAACGATTAGGTTAAAATATGTTATATATTTGTTCAAATAAGTCTATTACGCTTGTAACACGCTTATGTACAAAAACATATATAAATATTCTAATACGCTAGTAACACGCATATGTACAAGAATCAAAGTTTATTACTCTTGTAACACGCTTATGTATCCACATCAAGTGTTGAGACAAGTTAGACAGACTCAAGTTTGTTTGACGCCAATACGAAACGTGAAAAATGCGCGTGACTTGGGACGTAAGTATGAAAACGACTAATAGGTACATCCATGAAAACAAGTAAATAAAGGAAATCGTATTAAACAAAATTTGAAATCGAAATTGGAATTCCCATGAGATGTCATGAGTTTTCACATTTCAATAAACGAAAATCTCATTAATTATTTGAATAACCATATGGAAAAAAAATATATTAATCTTAACAATAAATAGTGAAATCGAATTGAAAATCGAGTGTTCATGAACCACCATAACTTTCTGAATTTTTAATTCTAAAATATAAGGGTAAATGAATATAACAATAAGGTAATCGAATTGAAATTAAACCATTCATGTATCACCATGGCCTTTCGAATTTTCAATTATAAAACGGGGTAATAATGAATAAAATGATATATTGATCGAATCGAATTTCAACCATTGATGTATCACCATAACTTTTTGAACTTTCAATTATAAAACGTAATAGTAAAATAATAAAGTAATCATTTAGAAATTCGGTTATTACCTTTCGAACTTTTAAAATTTAAACTGTAAATTAATGTATAAATAAGAAAATGAGTCAAAAAAATTAAACTTAACTATTCTCGAATAAAAATGTGTAATCAAATCGAACCAAAAGCTGAGTATTCATGTATCACCACGACTTGACAGACTTTCAGTTAAAATACGTCGTAAAACATAGAGAGTCAGACATCACACGTCGCTTGAACCACCATGACTTGATGACATCCTAAAAGTGTAACAATATTCTATTCACAAAGAGGACATGATCACGATTGAAAACTTAAAGTTGTGATTCATATGGCGTTGAAAGTGGTATGCTTTGGCTTAATAGAGTTCACGCCCTTTCCTAACTCTCCAGGTAAGCAACCAGGTCCCGCGCCTGATTGGGATTTATACGCATTGCTTATCCTTAGGTTTTAATAACCTTGGTGTCAAGAGTTTCGGAAAACAAGCACGTCCCCTTACAGTTTACTACATACCCACCATAACGAACCATCTTTAAGAAGAAGAAATATCGAACAACCAAAAATCAAAATTTTATTATTGAAATTGAAAATCTTTGCCTTAGGCATAAGCCTTGGACTTGTGTGTGTTTGTGTAATTGAAGTAATTGAATCATCAGTATAATAGTATCAAGTAAGTGCTTTGAACAATCAATAGGGCCCACATAATTTCTAACATGCAACACTAAATAAATAAAAATAAGCTATAACCAACTAGAACACTACGTCTAATGTCCTATCTTATAGTCACGGCTCTGATACCAATCTGTAACACCCCGGTTAAAGCGGAATACGCCCGAGTGTGACGTACATATTGCTCAAAACACATGCGACACTATTATGTAACAATATTATCATTAATTAATTTAAACATCAAGTACACAAGGGAAATACAAGAAAAATTAATAACTTGTCCATTTATTAATATAACCTAAGTTCTAGTGTCTTCGTCACGACAACATACTCTACATAAGGTACCTGTAGCATATATATAAAATAAAGATCAACTATATGAATAGTTGGTGAGTTCACACAAGTTTTGATATAATTACATAATAATCTACAATTCCATGAACAAGTGTAAATGAGCAAGTAAGGTCCTTTCCAGCTGGGACTGTGCACCAGCGTACTTAGACTAGCGCAAGTAGGGTCCTTTCTTGGGATTGTGCACCAACGTACTCGGATAACGAGGCCCTTTTCCACTCATAACAACAAATGTATTGAGCGCAAAGGGGGGTGTATGATCATATTATCTTGAAGTAATCCTTGAGCAATAATTTGTAGTAAGTAACAAAGTAAACACACAAGTCCATGTAGCGAATTGTAGTTTGTAAATAATGAATAAACAATATTTTAATTTGAATAAGATATATATGCTACCCCCAAAAGTAGTAAAAGAGTAAAAAAGGGGGTATGAGAAACTCACCTTGAAGTTGAAGATAAACTTGAAATAAAACCGAAAGCGCGTAAATGAAACCAAAGCAATTGAACTTCACAAACTAAAATTTAAAGTACAAAATCAATATTAACTAACGACTTATAAAAAGTAAATAAATTGGTTTGATGAATTTTAGAAATGTTGAATGTAATTTTATCTAACTATTTTCATTGTATCTTTTATGGTATTATAGTATTATTTAAAGTTGTAACGGTAATTTAACGATTGCATTTATCTAATTTTTAATTCAACACGAGATTGAGGATTATAACGTTCGTGGAATATTGTTTTTAACAGAAATTTTAACTTCAAAACTATTACATTAGTGGGTTATAAAGTTAACGAAATGATATTTAATAATATAATATTTAATCATATTTTCACGAAACTTTAATGATAACAAAAGTCGGTTTTGAGGTGGAAAGTGATAAACATAATTTATAACTAATTTAATCTAGTCTTAAAATAATTTTATTTATTTATAATATATATATATATATATATATATATATATTGATACGTTAATTTGATTAATTAAATAAAATAAAAAATGATTAGAAAAATAAAATACCAAAAATCTGTCCTGACCCGGGTCCTTCTGACTATACACAAAAGACTTAACCACTAGGCCAGCTTGTTAGTTTTGTTATGTTACCAGAAACAAATATACATATACTATACTACAAGTTCATCTTCTTCATTGCAAACCCTAGAAATTCAAAAGTGTTAATTGGTTCCATGATTGTTAAAATTAGCATAGAGGTTTTAATTTACGGCTTAAGATGATTCAAAAACATATAAGTATTACCTGAAGCTTTTATGAGATGACGGAGAACCATACTCGCCGGAAAACAAACTTTAACGAACAAATTATCAATTACAGAAAGTATGTTAGTGTATATTGATGTTTGAAAAGAGTTTAGTTGAAGATTTCGATCCTTTTTATGATGCTAATTGGAACGTTTGGTGTTTGATTCGAGTTATTAGATTTATGAATATAATCCGACGGGTTAGAGATTAATACGAGTTAATGGGTAGTTAAACGACGTAATAAAGCGTGTATTAATATTTAAGATTAATGGAGAAATCGTTTGAGATGAATTAACGAGTCATACGGGGGTTAAAACGTCCTTTGGATTATCTCCGGCGAAAGTTCCGGCCACCGGAGGTCGCCGGAAAACCGAACTGCCAGGGTAGGGGACGGGCTGCTGTATTTTTTTATTATTATTATATTTTAAATGAATTTTCACCTTTATCCCTTGTTCTATTGAAACCTTTATAATTTGTGTTTAAACTATATTTACACATTGAACCTCGGACTTTAAGATGTATTAGGAATGGAAATAAAAGTTTATAAACTTAGATATTTTTCGTATTATGCCTGTATAGTTCGGTTCTCGTTTAAGTACAACATTAAATTCCGGAGTTTTATAACTTAAATGAGTTGAATAGAAAACGCTTGATTATTTACTTGAATATTCGAGAACATTATATAAATAATAAATGAAAATTTCGATGGCATCGAAACATCAAAATGTGTCGGTTTAAAGAATATAAATACATAAGAAAAAACTTTAAATATATTTATATTTGTACATATATTCATAAATAAAACCGAAAATTTAAAATGGGTCGGATTTTCGGGTTTGAAAAGTAACGAATGTTACGTGTTTGATTTGTAGCCTATCTAGTAAGATATAGCTTATTTAAAGTGTACTACAAGCGTGAGATATAGTTTTTTTTATTTTAATTAACTTTAATGTAAGCTATCATTACATAAATATTTTTTCAAGATTTTTGACCGGTGAGTATGTATAAATGTAATTAATTTTGACAAGTGTATAATATAGAAATATTTTTCCCAATTTTGACAGGAGATATAAATGTAATTAATCTCTAGTTTAAACAAAAACATGAGACAAGTGTGAGCGTTTCCCAAGCGTGGGACACCCTTTTGTTTTCTTATTACAGAGTTACTATTCGTCCGTGAGTGTAGTTTAAAAGTGTCTTTTCCTTTTTAATTTGTGAGCATACTATAATCGTTTAATAATTTTGCTTACATATTAACTGTTTGGTCCGTGAGCCTTTTGGTTATATATACCTACACCACATTTGTAAAACTCATACACCTACATAATTTTAAATTATTTTTTTAGTTAATAATGGATTGCTCCTCATCATCCACATCCTACAAGGATGTCCTTAGGAGGAAAATTGAGGATCATATCGAGGCAGATAAAGCTTGTCGGGAAACTCTTACTGAAGAATTTGTAAAGACTAGCAACAACTTGGATGCCAGGGATGTCAATGCAAAAGTTCTTACTCGAATGTCCGCTAGTAGTATCCGAGATCTTGTTGTTTTATTTATGGTTGATGTAGGACAGAGAGAGCTTGAACAGTTAAACTTTTGTGCAAGGCAATTCTTGAATTGAATTGCTCAGTGGAATTGAAGTTGAAGTTTCTTATGTCACTCAGAGATTAGTAATAATAAAATTTGTATGTTTGTGATGGTGTGTTTATATGTGTGTTTTGGTAATAATAAAATTTTTATGTTTGTGTTAAAACATTGATTCAACATGTAACTATTAACTTACATTACAAAGTGGTAACATAAGACTAGAGATCTCCATAAGTCCATATCATAACATCTAATAAGTATCTTAAAGTACATAGCAGTCAGTTTTGAAATCATTCAAATTTGTTTTTGTCTTTTCTTAAGTTCAGCAATCAACTCTTCTCCGGTTAAAAAAGTGTTGTTATTTTCATGGAATACCTGTTCTTTCTTGATAAGAGTATTTCTGTTTTGGTTTACATCCGAGAGGAGGATTTTGCCCAAATACTTTGACCTCAACCTTTTTAGTTGTTTGTTGTTTACGGCCTTTCTTGAAAAAATACACACCCATGGTCTCTTCCTATCATATTTCTCCATGTGTCTCATAGAAAAAATACCACAATCTGTTCCATTATTTTTTGTTCTCCATCCCATCTTCACTCTATTGATTGTTGCTATTTCGATTTGCTGAGCAATGAGGTGTTTGATTGTATTAAGATACATGCAAAAGATGTTTCTCTAAACAAAATAGAAAGCAATTTAAGTATTTTGACAATTTTTATAACATGTATGTATGTATTTTGGGTTAAAGTTATATATGTTTACCAGTATATCAGGAGTCTTTCCGTATCTTTCTTCAAAATTCTCTCTAATTGCTTTTGATTTGTCTTCTAAGCTTTTAAACTTTGCATTAGCTGGTATTTCTTGATTTCCACTGTTGTCAAGTAATTCTATCACTCCTGTTTGAAGATTGAAGGTTACCACAAAGAAATGATCGTGTTGTAGAATTGGCACGTGCACTATAGCAACCTCCTTGAGTGATTTGATTCCAAAAATTGCCATTTGTTTTTCGATGTTGTCTGAAAACACATCCAGTCTTTCTTTGTCTGTGTAACCCCTTGACTCAACATAATGGTCACTTGTCTGTATAATAAATAAAATGCAGATGATTAAAACGTTTATTGAGCATTTTATAATAGTATAACGAAAGTAGATTAATTTGTACCAGCACAGTTCTTGAAGCAAAGAATCTGAATAGTGATGCTGCAGATTTTTTTCTTTTCTTCATAGTTATTAGTTCAATGAATGCATCCATTGCATTGGTGGTTATATAAATGCCAGGACAGTAGCTTTCAAAGATCACCTTGAACGATTCTATGTGAGTGGACTTGTATACCTCCTCCCAAATGTCTTCAAGACAAAAAAAATATTTACTCTGAAATTATTTCTTCATCTTCTGTGACACTAGTGGATACGTCAACCTCTCTCAGAAGATATGGAGATTTCAGTGTAATGAGGTTATCATTTGTTGACAATCCGATGTCAACTGTTAAACATTAAACAACTCATTTTAAATTTGACTGAAAATAATTGTAACTATAATTAAATACCTTCAACCTCTTTTGGTTTTTATTTATAATTAAATACCTTCTTTAGCCTACTCAACCACTGTATTAACAACTTTATCAATATCTGCGCATGAGGCATTGTTTTCTTGACCTGCATCACCTGCATCATTTTTTACGACAGCCAAAGATGTAATATGTTCAAAATAACAGCCTAAGCGTTTTATGAGCGTTTTGAATTGTGATTATAATTAAACTGGTACATATACCTTTTTGAGTAGCCACTGGATCACCAACACCAACATCTGAATCAACTGCATCACACAGATGTAATAACTTTAAAATAACAGCAAAAGAGTTTTATGAGCGTTTTAATTATACTTATAGTTAATTTAGCCGAAATACCTTTTTGAGCAGCCAATGGACCACCAACACCAACATCTGAATCAACAGCATCACACAGATGTAATAAGTTTAAAATAACAGCATAAGCGTTTTATGAGCGTTTTAATTATATTTATAATTAATTTAGCCCAAATACCTTTTTGAGCAGCCACTGGACCACCAACACCAACATAGAATCAACTGCATCACAAAGATGTAATAAGTTTAAAATAACAGCAGCTGTATAAGTATTGAGATCTTTCAACTTAAACAAAAATAGTTTTGAAATGGGAAAGAGAAACTTGAAAGAAGAAAATATATTTGTTTTCTCACCTAAATTAAAGAGTGATAAGCGTTTTATGGTGTCAGTTTCTTGTGTTTTAGGGACCACATTATTAGTGAATCTGTTTTCTCATTCACAACATCTAGCAAAGATATTGTGATTTGATGGATGTCTATCCTTTCCTTGACAGACCAACTCGTGGATCTCTGAGCAAATTTTATCAAATTTCTTCAACTTTTTATCCATTGCCTTATTCTAAAAAGAAAATATAGTTATTGTTAATTCAAAAACATTTTCAATTTATCCCAGCCAGTTGTAATGGAGTTAAATAATAGTCAACCAGCTCCTGGGTGTGCGTTCCCAATGGCATTTGCAAACTTAAAGGTGAATAACGCTTACATAATCATCCAAATCTTGTTCAGCTGTTTGATCGACATTTGACCATCTGTTTTTGATTATATATAATGTTGTTATATAAACGTTGAATAAAATGAAATACATATAGAAATAAGAGATATGAGAGTTTTTTAAAAGAGAATAACAAGTTTCTCACCATGTTCTTGTTTCTCCTCAGCTGCAGTGTTTTCTTCAACTCCAGGCTTATCGGCAGATGCATCACCATATGAACCACCACATGAAGTCTCATCAAGCGCCTTCCCGGCAGCGCTAACTATCACAGGAGCAGTAGCAGCAGCAACTGCAGCAAGTCCCTTCCCGGCAGCACTAACTGTCACAGCAGCATAGCAGCAGCAGCCACAATAGCAGTGTCATCAAGTCCCTTCCCGGCAGCACTAACTGTCACAGCAGCAGTACCACTAACAGCCACATCAGCAGTCTCATCATGTCCCTTCCCGGCAGCACTAACGGTCACAGCACCAGGAGCAGCAGCAGCAGCATCAATCCCCTTCTCGTCAACACTAAATGTCATAGCAGTAGTAAACTCAATAGCATCTGCAACACCAACTGTAACATATACATCATCTTCATCATTTCCATCATCTTCTTCTAAGGGATGAGCATTATTATACAAGTATTTTTCCATCTTATTAAGAGTAGTTGTTGTTATATAGTTGACTGCAGGCGTTGTGACGGGAGTCATAAATGGACCATATTTTATCTGGTATTCATGCGTGTAAAGCATCACAAGGAAGGTGATCGGACCGTTGTATTGAACGTTGATATCTCTCCAGTCTTCCTTTGTCATTTTCAAGTTTTCAATAACATAGCTGCACTAGTCCTTATTTGTAATATCCGAGGTTTTATCAATTGCGGTGATGAATCGTTGATTGACTGTTGTTGATTTTGTCATAAATCCTATACAGGTGTTGAACAACACAAGGAAATTAATCTTAAATAATTCACCAACTCCTTGATTCGCGGCCAGTTTCTCTCTCCACATGCTTTATACTTATTCTTGGAGTCGGGAATTGATTTTTGAACAAATCTGTAGTAACATCTTCCCCCAATCTAGGTCTACTCTTGTCTAAAACAGGAATCTTACCCATTGGTATCCCCAACACTTCATGTACTTTTTGTGGTGTTATCTTAATAACACCGCTCCCAATGTTCAATTCATTTAAACGGTTATTATAGTTCATGAGCAACCAATGTCCCAAAGTTGTTGGAGTTTGGGTTACTTGAAGTCTTAACGTTGACCCGAAACCCATTTCTTCTACACAAGTTTTTTGGGCAGGGGTCATTGCCTTCACTGCATCAACAATATTATAAGGTACACACCTATTCTTCAATTGTTTTTCTACAAATTCAACAAAATATTTTCTTGATGTCCTCACGACTGGCTTCTTTTCTTTAATGACTTTCTTTTTCGGACACTGATAGTCCGGGTCAGAGGTGCTGTGTTCCACCTCTTCCTGCTTTGACAACAACCTGTTAATTTTTGTTTCAAGGTCTGAATCAGAGTCCGCTTCCACAACATGTTTTGTTTTCACCTTTTTCACAACCGGAACAACTTTTTTAGTCTTCCTTTTATATGTATTTTCAGCACTCTTCTCGTTTAGATGCTTAGCTTTATCAGTCTTGATTTTTCGACAACTGAATCACATACATACAATAAAACATGGGGGTAGGGGATAACAACACGAATAACAAGTAAACAAAAAACGCTTATCAAACATCACATTGATAATACTCATACCAAAGCCATAACACGCTTAACATACGCTTATAACATACTTTAATATTACACATAGATTTTAAAAAAACAAAGATATGTATTACAACAACACGCTTATAAAACGCTTTAATACATGGTGGTAGCTTTACATAAGATGATTTAAACAAATGTTTTGCAAAACTCAATTACTGATGCTTAAATTCACAACGGTTATATTTTAAGAATAATTAAACCTAAAACGCTAAAAAAATCATAATTTAACACATGTTCCATCCTTATTCTGAGACATATCGTGCTTGTGCTTCGTTCTTGGTTCCGTTCCAGAAGTAGATGAGTTAGGGTTCTTCATTTTATCCTTATGCTTGTGGTTGTGCTTGTGCTTCGACCTTGTGCTTCACAGTAGAAACAAATCGTCGATGGTTTTAAGTAATATTGACTTACGAGGTTGTACTTCACCGTTGAATTTTGGGAATAATTATCACCGTTAGAGGGTAATTATTTGACTCTTTTAAAAGATGCTGAGGCGCGTGCTTTTAAATTTTAATCGTACGGTTAGGTATTATTGTATAGTATAAATATATATATATATATATATATATATATATATATATATATATATATATATATATATATATATATATATATATATATATATAATATTAGTGGGTGGTGGTGGGTTCAGGTGGTCATGATGGTGGTGGACGGAAGAGGATGTGTGGTGGTGGGTGGGTGGTGGTGGCAGCGGAGGTGTTGTGGGTGGTGGTGGTGGTGGCGGAGGTGTGGTGGGTGGTGGTGGTGGGTGGTTGTGGTTAGTGGTTGGTGCTGGAGGTCGTTGTGGTTGGTGCCAGTGGTTGTGGCGAATGTGGGCGGTGGATGGTGGTAGTAGGTGGTGTGTAGTAAGATTGAGGATATGTAATCCATGAGACGATGACGGTGCTATCCCGTATGATGACCATGATGATTGGCCCAATTATGACGACGACGATACTAATATAATGATACCCACATGAATACATGGATATGACAACCTGGGTTGGTGGTGATTATCATAATGATGCTGTTAACCTATATGTTACGGTTTGCTTACGCTAATCCATACGATGGCGACTATAGCTCGTACGATGATCATGATGTCTATGATGATGATCACACATATATATGATGATGATCAATTATAGGTATCTATATGACAATGCGCCACACAGCTGCGCGCGCACACACACACACGTTGATTATGATGGTGACACCGATGTTTAATGACATGTAACCCATATGATCGACGACGACCAGGATAATGTATACAATGGTCATACTGATGGTAGCCTGTACGACTGATGATGTCATTTGATGACGACAACAATTCCTAAGATGGTGCTGACAATGATCGCTAATATTGGGCGTTTTGTTTACGATAACCCATACGATGTTGACTACATCCCGTACATGGCAATAGGTTATATATATGTTGGTGTTGATGATACTGTTGACGATGATGATGACACAGATAACGAGATATATGTTACCCGTATGATCGACGCCGACTACGATAGCCTATACAATGACCACGTTGATTACCTACACGTCTGATGATGATGTCATTTTATGGTGACGGTGATCGATGATTATGATGATGATAACCACTATAACACATGATAATGATGATAACTTTATGAAGTTGATCATCATCATAACAAATATGGTGATGATGATAACTAGAAGATGATAATGATACAAAACTACATACTTATTCATTATGATAATGATAACACTAGAATGTTATGAGCTTCTCTATTACGAAGTGGTAAATCTTATCCAGAAAATCTTACTAATGGTTAAGATAAGATAGTTCAATAATGGATAAAATTTTAATTTTATTTAAAAAATACGATTTTTTAAACGAACTCAATTTTTAACGAAATTTATACCAGAATGTTCATAAAAAAACTAAGTAAGACTATGTTTTTATATTATTTTAGAAAGTTAAATATAATAAGTTATAAAAAAAACCAAAATGTATATATAACTAAATATGTAAAAAAATAAAATAAAAATTCAAACCAATCTAGATTGTGATCATGGTCCCACCAGTCTCAATCTTACAATTTCAAACCATTGATAAAACACATTTCTTAACTTCATAACCCTAAATCAAGAATCTAACTTCTAACTTTAACTTTCTAACTTAGCTGTAATCGAGAATCTAACTTCTAACTTTCTAACTTCGTTTTCTTGTAAGAATTTAATGCAATTTATGTTTCTAAACCTGGATATTTGTAATTCGTATTTACTATGATTTATGTAGTCAATGATATTCGTAGACATCGCTTATCCTTGTTAATTTGTTCTGAACATAAAGACTCGTCTGACATAAAATGCCACGCCTCAATAATGGAGTTAAGTTCCTAGTAGATATCGAAAGCGATTCCATGAGTAGGATGGTAGGTTAATGTTATCAACAAATTTTCTTTTATGAAACATCTTACAGTTTTGCAACATATACATTCTAAGAACTTTTTTTGTGTTACTTATAGCTCATTCCTAAAGCTGTTCAACCAATGTTTACTAACATTAAATCGAATACCAGCTTTTGTTTGATTTATGATCAAAGTGGTAGAACATTTTCTCTAGTTATAATCAAAGTACTTGATGACTTTTATTTTGGAACCGGTTGGACTGAAATAATCAGAGAATGTTGTATAGAATCTGGAACATATGTTGTTTTTTAGGTTAAGTCAACATCTATGTTGAACATGTTAACTTTCAAAAGAAACGTAAATGATCAATCCGGTACAATGTTATGCATTCCAGTCAGAAACCAACACGTCCATTACTTGGTAAGTTTTAATTTCTGTTTTTAATGATTGTTTCCAAATTCAAATGTCTACTAATTAACATGTTTAACAGGATTTCCCTAAGTGGTACGTCATTCAAGAATTTGGTGAAAATTACATGAATTTGCTTTTCGACCTTACTGCTCCAGATAGAGTGTTGTTTAACGTTTCATTTCTTTGGGATAGAATGGGTTGTAGGCTAGAGGATGGATGGATTGAGGTTTATAAAAAACCAACTTGAAAGGTGGTTCGTTTGTTGTGTTTGAAATCATATCAGATTTTACATTTCATATTAATGTATTTCATGAAGATGGCATAGAATTTATCCTTCCTGTTCCAAATCAGCTGTTTCTCAACTATCAATTAAGCAATAAAGGTAGTTCCTCCCATAACCCAATTCATCTAGATGAGCAAAATGATGACTCTAAAATCGTCTTCCACATGAACGTCACCAAGAAATTGGTAAATAGAATTTTTAAATATCTTTTTTATTTACAAGTATATTCGTTTAAATTTTAACAATATCATCTTAACTTTATAATATATCTGAAACTTGTTTTTCACAGCGTCTTTCGTGTCACATTGCTACCAAGATTGATGCCTATGATGGATGCTAATCACTTTGGTCAATCCCGAAGGTCGTAAAAAAATGAAACTTCATGGTGAAGTGTCGAATATGAACTTCAGATATTATTTACAAAAATGGAAAATTTTCAAAGAGGAAAATGAATTACAGATTGCTGATAAGTGCATATTTGAATATGACTTCAATGAAGGTACTTTGTTAGTTTTAAAAGTTGATTAGTGCAAGAATGCGCGTTGTGTTTGGTGATTTTTGGAACATTTGTGATTTGGTGACTTTGGGAAATATTTGTATAGTTTATTTTCATGTTTAGATGGTTGTATTGATACATTTTTTAGTTTATTGTTTTGAATGTTGGTTGGTTAGTTTTTAAATGCTTTACTTTTATAGTTTCTTATAACATCTATTTTGTTATTCACTCTTCTTTTGTTTCTCTCTACTTTTGTTTCAAGGGATGTATTGTAATGGTGCCTTTTGTATGAAAACTTTTAATGAATGGTAATTATGGAGTAACTTAAAACAAATCGTAAAAATAAAAAAACACTTTGTTAACAACGCTTGTGATACTCTTATTAAATCGTAAACAACACTTTGTTAAATCTAAAAATAAAACAAAAAACACTTTGTAAACGATTAGGTTAAAATATGTTATATATTTGTTCAAACGAGTATATTACGCTTGTAACACGCTTATGTACAAAAACAAATATAAATATTCTAATAAGCTAGTAACACGCTTATGTACAAATCAGTTATTGAATAATTGATAGTTTTTTGATTAATTGGAAACAAGAATCAAAGTAACACGCTTATGTACAATAACATATATAAATATTCTAATACGCTAGTAACACGCTTATGTACAAAATCAGTTATTGATTAATTGATGCTTTTTGATTAATTGGAAACAAGAATCAAAGTCTATTACGCTTGTAACACGCTTATGTACAACAACTCCTTTCTAAACCCTCCTTTATATATATATATATATATATATAGTTTCGTTTTCAATAAAAACTACTTTTTCACCCCATAAGCACTAAAATAAAACACTTAAAAAAACCACAACATCCAGTAACTGAAGAAATCGATCTCCATGGAAGAAATCTCACCGCGGACCACAACATCCATTAACAGAAGCAATCGATCTCAGGTTTATTGTTTTTGTGGTCAACAACCCATTCTAAGAACATCAAGGACCACCAAAAATCCAGGTCGGAGGTTCTACAATTGTGCATCTCAATTTAGTGAAATTGCAAATAAAGTTGGAATTCATCCCATCTTTATGTTGATTGTTGACCAAAAACTCTATATTTTTTAACTTAGGGCAAAAAATGTGATTTCTTTATATGGTCTGATTGTGTTTCGTCCACAAGATCTGATGTGTGCATAAGATGTACAAACATAATTCCTATCTTGATAAGGGAAAATAAATAATTAGAGGATCAACTTGCAAGGAGTGTAGCTTCACGGATTGAATCTAAAAAAATAGTGAAGAAGTTGTATTTTATTTCCTTCTTGTTGTTTTTAGGGCTTTTAATTAGTTTTGTAATCAGAGTAAAAAGCTAAGAAACTTTGTTATGATCTCAGACCAGCTATTATGATGTATTTTTATGTTTCTGGACGGATTTAAAGGCCTTATATGAGTAGTTTAGGGTTTGAGTGTTTTCAAAATGGGATATTTGACCGTACACAGTGTATTTATTTCATTAAAAAAGGTTAATATTAAAATTTAATAAAAATATGTTCCTCCTGAGTTTCGAACCCGCGATATTTGCAATCTATGTTTAATCACAAGCGCCTCAACCGTTTGAGCTACACCCTGAGAACATAATAGACCCTCTGCTAATATTTATATAACGAAATTTCGATGTTTAAAATTTTCCTTTTGACCTGCTAATTAATCGAGTTATCTTCTTATGGAAGACTCCCAAATCAATTATTAACCAAATAAAATCTCACAATCTCACCAAACCCTAATAAATGATCTGCTAGTATATTTATTGAACTTTCATCGATTTATTGATGCGGCTACTCAATCCTACCAAACAGCTTCATTAATCTCAGGTGAGTACCAAATTTTTTTCTTTTAGTGTCATACATAATAAAATGTCAGTTACATTTATTGACGTTAATATATATATATATATTTATATATATATATATATATATATATATATATATATATATATATATCGTTGATTACACAGTTAATAAAAAAATTCTTGGAAGATGGATAAGTCTTGGATGTCAGTAGGTGACAGCTGCAGTAAAGCATATAAAGATGGTGTTAAGGCATTTCTAGATTTTGCAGTTCGTAATTCCAAGGAGACATCACCACCAATTTCTATTTCATGACCATGTGTTCGGTGTGTGAACCACGTATCTCTTATTGTAGACGATGTAGAACATGACTTGTACAGGTTTGGAATTGATAAGAATTATACTACTTGGATAAAACATGAAGAAGCTAACACCAACATTCCAACTAATGTTAATAATACTGGGTTTGCCAGCACCGGCATTCCAACTAATTATGATAATAATACTGGGCTTGTTAACACCAACATTCCGACAGATGCCTGTGAAACTGTAGATATGGTAAATGCTACAAAAGACAATTTCAAAGGCGGCAAGAAGCATCAACAGTTTCTACAACTGCTTGTTGATGCTGAGAAGCCCCTGTATAAAGGATGTCCTGACTTCACCAAGTTGTTTGCATTAGTACAACTACTCAACTTGAAGAGTAAGCACGGGGTATCTCATAAGTTTGTTGATGAACTTCTGAAATCGTTGAAAAAGATGCTACCTGCAGATAACGAAATGGTAAATAATATGTATGAGGGCAAAAGGATGATGAAGGCAACGGGCTCAGGATACGAAAAGGTACATGTGTGTATCAACGACTGCATTATTTACTATAAGGATTACAAGGATTTGGAAGCCTGTCCAGTTTGTAACAAGTCAAGGTGGAAGGTGGATGAGAAGACTAATAAAACTCACATAAACGCGCCCGCTAAGGTACTGTGGTACTTTCCCATTATTCCACGGTTCAAGCGCCTCTTTCAATCAAAAGCCACAGCAGAGAATTTAACATGGCACGCGACGAGTACCAATAAACCCGGTGTTTTACGCCACCCATCAGATTCACCAGCATGGAAAGCCATAGATGACAGGTACTCCGATACCATCGGAAGCGATCCAAGAAATCTTCGTCTAGGGATTTGCACTGATGGGGTCGACGTATATAGAGGCAACAGAAACCACCGTGCCTGGCCTGTTTTAGCAGTCATTTACAACCTTCCACCTTGGATGTGTATGAAAAGAAAGTTCGTCATGCTTTCCTTATTAATATCCGAAGTGCCAGGAAACAATATTGATGTGTTTTTACAGCCTTTAATTGACAATCTAGCATCTTTATTTGAGGTCGGGGAGCCAACATATGATGCATATAAACAAGAAATGTTTACACGATGTGAAGTTGTGTTATGGACGATTAATGATTACCCTGCTCTTGGTACACTATGTGGTTGCCCTTACATTGGATTCAAAGGTTGTGTAGTGTGTCGGGGCGACACTCAGTGTGTTCGACTTTATCACACAAAGAAACAGAGTTACGCTGCCCACAGAAGGTATTTATCACATGACCACCCTTTCAGAAAACAAACAAAGACGTTCAACGGAAAAGAAGAGATGAGAACCGCTAAAGAGCCTATGACAAGGGAAGAGATATACGCGAGGTCAAAAATATTAACAATGAATGGGGAAAGGGATCTGAATCCATAAGTGGGAGTAAGAGAAAAAGGGATAACACAACGCCGCAGCCATATTGGAAGAAGTTCAACATATGGTACCAACGGCTCAGGTATTGGAAGTATTTACCTGTCCAACATTGTATTGATTTGATGCATGTTGAAAAGAATGTGGCAAAAAGTATTATCGGGACGTTGCTGAACATTCCCGGTAGGACAAAAGACGAATTGGCAGCTAGAAAGGATTTGGAGTGTTTAGGGATTAAAAAGGAGTTGCAACCGAAAGCAAAAGGAAGCAATACAGAACAGCCTGCAGCATGCTTCACATTATCCGCACAAGAAAAAGACATGTTTCTTGAAACATTGTATAAACTGAAGGCCCAACTAGGGTATTGTTCTAACTTCACTAGTTTGGTGAATTTTAAAGAAATGAAGCTACAAGGCCTTAAATCACATGATTATCACATGCTTATGCGACGGTTTCTTCCCCTTGCAATACGGTCCATCATGCCAGAACCAATGAGAAATGCTATAATCAGGCTTTTTTTTCAAGTCAATTTGTAGCAAAGAAATCATTGTAGAAGAGCTTGATAGGATGCAGGAAGAACAAATAGTTACACTGTGGTTGCTGGAGAAGTACTTTCCTCCATCATTTTTTGATGTCATGATTCACTTAACTGTCACCTTGCCAGAGAGATAAAATTATGTGGGCCACCATGCTTTCATTGGATGTATCCCTTTGAAAGGTTTATGAAGGTTATCAAAGGGCATGTGCGAAACAAAACTTATCCAGAATGGTGCATTGCTGAGGAGAACATTGCAGAAGAAAAAATCGAGTTTCTCAGCGAATACCAAAAAAAATATCAAGAGTACTGTTGGTATTCCACATGATAAGCATGATGATAATGGGGAGACAATTCCTGTCAAAGGAGCTAAATCAGTTTAAGTTTCTCCTGATATCTTCAAGAGAGCACATTTCTATGTGCTGCAGAATACGCCTGAAATAACGCCGTATATCGAGTAAGTATCACTAACATATATACTCTAAACTATATATATATATATATATATATATTCACAATATATTATACTCCTACTTGAAGACAACACAAGACCTCTTTGAAAAACCAAATGCCTGGTAAACGACAAGCATTGCTGGAGAAGGAGCATACTTTAAAGTTTGGTGACTGATTACACGACAAGGCAGATCAATTTATTAAGTCTTCTATAATTTAAAAAATCTTTTATAGTTTCTGCAATGTAGGTGAATCTAATCCTTGTAATAAAATTCAGGTTGAAAGAGAGCTAGCGGGCTCCCTAGGTTCTATATCGGAAACCGTAAAGTGGATTGCACACGGAGCACATCGCAACGTATACAAATAATACTCATACGACATCAACGGTTTTGCATTTCGTACAAAATATCATGATGGTAGAGTTTACCAGAACAACGGGGTTGGTGTAGAGGCGGATGACATGCACATCAAAAAAGACGTGGTGACCTATGGACAAACTTTTATTTTGGGGTTTTGCAAGAGATATGGGTCCTAGATTATCATACTAAAAGAATTCCGGTCTTCATGTACCGATGGGTTGATCGTAAACATATCAAACATGATATTCTTGGTTACACGTCGGTCGACCTAAACAAATTTGGCCACAAGGATGATCCGTTAATATTGTCCTCGCAAGCACGCCAGGTGTTTTATGTTCAAGATCAGCTAGATAGAAAAAAGCATGTTGTCCTCATGACTCCACCCAACAATTATAGACATTCGTATGACGAGGTCGATGAGGAATTTAGTACGGTAACTTTCCCTCATGAGGGTAATAGATTGCCACGTGTACAACCAAATCAACTGCTTCGTAATGAGTCCCCGGATGATTACTGGAGGCCCGGGGAAAAGCCTACAACTATCCGTAATGGAGATTGAACCCTGCATAGAATGGCTGTTTGAAAACCAGCATTCGTAATGGAGATTGAACTGCAATAAGTGATGTTTTTTAGAGTAACTGCAAAGAACTGCTGGTTTGATACAGTAGTTTGTCCGCCTAGTTAGATGTCAATAATGTTTAAATTTACTTGTGATACATGATATCACCAGTCTTTACTTTGTACTTATTAATTCAAAGTAAACAAATATTAGTTGTTTTTAATACTATTACTACTTATACAGGCCGGTTTGTTGAATTCATTTCATTAAAGTCTCAGTCATTAAGTTCAAACAAACATTAACTAAATACACACATTCAAACATCACGTGTAACGCTGAAACCAAATAAGCAACAAATATAATATACAACATCATGTCCACAGTTAATCTACTTTATTTCTATGCTGTGATAGTCATCATTTCTCCGCCTGCTGGTTTTGTTTCTTGCACAACCTCTATTTCTTCATATTGTTCTTCTGCTTCTAATTCAACTTACTTTCAACAGCTGGTTTTTCTGCAAAACATTATCAACCCATTTTTTAAAAAAAGACCATTATTGCCTTCTTTTCACTAACATGCATACCAAAACTGTACCCTCCATACTAAGATCTTTGACCAAAGCATCTGTGAGTCTTAGACTTTGAAGAAGCCTTTGAACAAATAAAATTCAGTTTTGAAAAAACCCTTCCAAACTCAATGCCATCACCAGTAACCTAATTTAAGATCTAGTGATGGCATCGAGTGTGACACTCGTCAATTTCAGGTTAACGCCGTTAACCCGAAGTCCGTTAATTCAAACTTTAAATCACACGAACTGTAACGCATATCTCATTACATTTAAACTAGGGTTTAGATGACGCATGACAATCACTACACAAGTAGTCTTTCGGAATTTCACCGAAACACACACGAGTCGACTCAAACCATTGGTGAACAAACGATGAATATTATAAACAAGTACTTAGTAAAATTTCGTGTTGCGTTTATATGTGTAAACTTGTGCTTGTATGTATAACATCACGTTATGGATGAAAAAGATTAGTTGGTATTAGAATTAAACTAAATTTAAACTTGAGGGTGCTAGTTGTAACATATGATATATTATATTAATATATAAACAACATTAACATAAACCCTAATCCCCTTCTCTCTCCCTCCTCTTGATCGACGGCTGCCCCACCCTCTCCCCTCCCTCTTGTCTCCGTGAACACACACACACATACATACAATATAATTTCCAAGCTTGTTTGAAGAATTGAAGGTGCTAGTTAGGTAATTTACATCCTCTCTAGTCTATTCTATTGATTTAATTGCATGATTGAACATGTTAATCAAAACCCTAGTTCTTAAAAATTGATGATTGATGATGAGTTATGGTTACATACATGATTTTGGGTGCAAAGGTTATTTGTATGTTGAGTTTTAATGAAAACTGATGCTGGACAGATTATTGAATTCGTGTTTGGATGACTGTACCTCGATGTTAATTACATGTTCTGATGTGATTGTTGATTCTAAAATATACTTGGTCGAGTCTAGTTTTTGAAAAGTCCGAGTTTGTAATTTTTGGACATATAACTAGTTTTTATGATTTTACAAAACTGTTGTGCAAGGCTGATTCTGGAGACCTGCTGTTAGGCTGTTTTGCGATTTAGATATCTCATAAACGACAAGACAAAATGGGTTGGTTCCACTTCTGGAAGTTAACATATTGAGTTAAGAATCTAACCCAATTGGTCTTGCATTAATTGAATTTACCATTTAACGGGAATAGCAAATATCGTTTTATTGCGCATGATTTTGACTGCTGTGAGTTTACTGTAATGTTTTGGTCTTTGTGAGAAAACTATGTGGAATAAAGTTACAATAAAAGTAGTTCTGGAAATCTAACTCATGTGTGCTTTTGTGACGATTTTTGGTGAATTAATTGATATGTTATGATCTGTTGAATAGAGTAATCTTTCAAGTAGAAATCTGTCTTGATAAAACTAGCTGCTGAACTATGTGAAAATACATGAAACGTGTTCATTAATAGATAATTGTCATGTTTTGACTCAATTTCCCTTGTGGGGAGATAATTTACTAGTAATGTACAATGTTAGTATTTGATGCTTAAGTAGTTGTATACACATGTAACGTGTCACCAATGTGTTTGTCGAGTCACACATAATTCACAAATGAAACACGAAATGTATCTCATGCATAGGTATTATGTGCCGAGTCTAGAGACTCAATAATAGTTCAAATACTTAGAAAATCTCATTTTTGTTTTAGAGAACTAGTGATGATTTTCTGTGACACGCATCTCTCAAATTTGTTTTAGATTTCTTCGCAAACAGTGAGTTTCACGTCCCCTTTTTACTCTTTTTAAACGCTTTTATTTGGGGGAGATAACATACTCCAACGCTGTAGATTTTGTTAGTTTTTGTATATCACTTGTAAGGATAAGTGGCAAACAAACCAACTAAAGTCCTTCATAACATCGAACCGGTTAATATTTGGATAATAGCGAGTCACTGTTGAGTAGTACTACTGGGTTTAACAAACCCCACCCAACTCTAAACTCGACTGTAGGTCGAGTGGGTGTAATCTTGGCTAACACATTACCATGGTCGTGGTTGACATGGTGGCAAGGCAATTGATAAACAGTCAGCTTCGGTGTCGAACACTTAGTAATACATGCTTGATAGGTTAGCTACGTATTGATATATAATTGACTAAACACTATCTGGTAACGCGAAACGCAAACTCAAAACGCAAACGCAAAACGTAAACGCAAACGCAAACGCTTTATTTATATAAACCTGTGAACTCACCAACCCTGTGTTGACACTTTTAGTATGTTATTCTCAGGTAGCCGAGGCGGCGCGCAGTTTAGGACATGCAATCGCTAAACATCATTGTTTTAAAAACTGCTTTTAATTTCTGTCTTGACAACTTGTGTTTTTAAGTCGTCCTGTGTGGCGCCCTATTTTGGTTTACGATTTACGCTTCCGCATTTTTACTTAAGACTTGATGTCTTGGTTGTTTGAAAACTTTATTTTTGGTGTTTGATTATAACTAATGATTCCGATCCAGTTAGTTCACACTCTCTGACGGTAACACTTCGTTAGTGGATTTTGAGGGTGTGACATCGAGTTTTGGAATAGATTTTATCAAAATTTAGGATCTTTGGGAAGTTTAAGATCTGTGGAAACCTTAGATGTTTTCTGCTTGGCCAAATTTGGAATTCACATAACATATACATAAGAGTAATAAATTTCAGACAGAAGTTTTATTGCAGTCATTAAAGTCAAAATAGTTGGTTGTTGAGTAAGACTATAAGGTATGGATGCCTTTATGCTTCGCAATTTACAGTGTCACGTCAACGCCATATCATATCTTACTTCGCTTCATTCTCTTTCATAATATCATGGAAATGGTCACCAATTCACCAATTCCATCCCTTTTTAAGTAAAATAATAATATTTATATAACTAAAATTAATTTAAAGGGGTTGTGTAAAGATTGTTGTAGATACAGGTAAACCATGTGGTTTTGTAAAAATCGATTTGTTTTCACGAGTTACCGTTAACCTACACAAACAATATACATTTATGTTTTTGGTGACCCGCTTCACTGTCTAGATTCAAAGCGGCTCTTCTTGTTTTCGGTATCGAATTTTCGCTCTCGTCGGTTACTATAGTGGATGCAGCGGACACGATCGTGTAAATAAAAAGTGGAACAATCGAAGTTGATGCGTGATCGGATATAAATAACAAAGTTGAATTAAAGGTATGAGTTGACATAGAGTAGTAATTTTTTTATATGAAAAAAATTGAGAAACAAAGGAGTTGAAATAATTTATTTAATTTTATTTAGAAAAGAAAAAAGAAAGAGAAAAAAAGGTAACCGTTTGACAATGATGATATGGAATAAAAAACTAATTTTTCTTTTGGAATTATTCAATCTCATCGGCCTTTCTATCGGCAATATATCCTTCAAAAATTCACCGCCGGCGTGCCAAATTGAGTGGGGCGATGGTTACCTCTAGCACCCTCTGCCACATCAGCACTTTCATCGGTAAATTGATTTCCACTCCCATCAGCCTAACTGCATATTACCTGTCAAAATCGTATCCACGCGCTTTGGAAACGCTCGCAAGCTAATTAATTTTGGAAATCAATAACATTTATGCCTACTGCCTGTCAAAAAACTTGGAAATATATTTATGTAATGATAGCCTACATTAAATTTAATTAAAATAAAAAAACTATATCTAGTACGCTTTAAAAACGCTTACTAGAAATATTGGTTGTTTTATACTATTACTATATCAATTACGCTTTAAATACGCTTACTAGAAATATTGGTCGTTTTTAATACTAGTACTATATCTATTACGCTTTAAATACGCTTACTAGAAATATTGGTTGTTTTTGTTTTAATACTATTACTATATCTATTACACACATTCAAACATCAAGTGTAATGCAGAATGACCAAAAATATATTAATTATATTTATAGTTAATACTTAAATTACATTACATTATAAAAAATCTAACACCTAGCATCGGATTCCAGTTCTGAATCTACATCATCTAATTCATCTTCCGATTCATCATCTACATCATCTTCTGAAATTGTACGAGAGGGCGTGATCCTCTCCCACATGTCGTCCGAAGAGTAGGTGGACTCCTTAAGCCTTCGTAGGTGAAGGTTCACCTCACTATGGAATGTCCCATAAAGGGACACAGCCTTGTAGTCCTCCACGGAGTTCAACTCAATGTGCGCCACCTCGATGCCCCGGGCTTCCATCACAATGCTGAAATAGTCAGCAGTGGTGTACCCAAGAAACTTAACCATTCGGTTAAGTTGTTAGTACCTGAAGGGTTGAGGGTGGACATAGTCCACATACCTCACCCTTTGATTCTTCCAAACGCCGGTGGAATAAAAGTGGAAAACGATAGTGAAGATGGTGGGTCGTGGTAGATGGGTGCAGCCTTACCCTGTTCTCTTACAATCCAACTTGCAGCCATTTTTGGAGAGTGATTTGGAAAGTGGATTATGATTATGAAATCGGAGGCGATGTGGATTGTGATTATGAAATCGGAGGCGATGTGGAAAGTGTTATTTAAAGACCATCATCACCATCATCAAAAACCGGTACATCTCCCTGAGAAACTGAAATTGGCGGAACAAGGAAGTGGAAAGACAATGATTTTCTGGCCACTCGTCAATTCACTGTGTGGCCATTAATAACCTTTGGACCCACTTCAAAATATTTAAGTGTGACCATTTATCACTTATAGCCACACATAATAAGTGTATCCGTGACAATAAAAAATGTAGGAAATATAAAACTAAACTACTCTTTGGTCACACAACCTCGTATAAGTGGCCATATATTTTAAGGTTTCAGCCACATTACAAATAAATACAATGGTTATCCGTCATATTTCGCCACATTATTATAAATGTGGCTAACAAATGTGACATTAGGTCACACAACGTAATATAATGGCTATATCTTTTACCTTTTAGACACATCTCTTATCAATACAATAGCCGTTCGTAACATTTGGTCACACTATTAAAACATGTGGCTAGTTAAATGTCACAGTTTTCCCTTAGAGTGTGGCTAATACATGAGTTTTTGGTCACATATATCAAAGATCAAACAAACTATGACTGTAGGTCACATTTCCCCACACATTTTTATAATGTGGCTAACTTATGTCACAGTTTTTTTAAGTGTAGCGAAAAGTACCTGAGTAGGTATAGAATGGTCACATGAAGAAAAACATGGGTGGCCAAAACTAGTCTGGAAGGTTTTCAAACGTGGTCAAAGACCTTTTAGCCACACATTTAAGCCGAAGTGTAGCAAATCGCCTAGACCACATGTGTGGCTAAAAGGCGATTTTCACGTAGTGATTGGTGCGCCTCATAGTCCTTAACAATAATTAGAGATCAATTGGTGTGCCTCATAGTCCTTCACAATATTATACTACGTACATAAACAAATAAATATAAAAAATAAAACTTATTTGAATGTATGATGGTTTAATCTTCTGTCTTCTTTGAGTGGAGTCTTCGGATTTATTCTTAACTGCAACACTTAAACAAACTAAATTCGTTAACAGTTGAGGATTCGGGTTCAACACAAGTTCCTTAAAACATATTATGTGAATATTCTTAGATGTAAGCGTCTGTCTCCCAAAATACAACAACCAGAACAGGTTGTGTATTTCCAGAGATGGCACTCGCCCCTGTTAAAACACTGAGCTAGATAGTGTTCTTGTTTGATGGAAAAATAAAGAAAATTAACATGAAGATGGAGCCGAACTTGAGAAGACTCATCTCTTACGCTATGGGCGCGGATGGGGTTGCCTTTTGGGCACCGAGGGCGCGGAACAACGCCAAGGGGCGTGGTTTGCGGGGGGTGGATTCAGGACGATGGGCACTTATGTGCTAAAATTAGATATAAAATTACTAACTAAATTAATCTAATCTAGACACCAAGTAATACTCTAGACTCTCTAAAATTCGACTAAACTACTAACCAACAAGTGAACCGATCGATTCTAGTAAAGCTAAGTAAGTCAGGATATTGAACCCGCGAGACTCTTTAAATTACGTATATTGACTAATTAGACTCGAAAAATTGGCACAACTATTTATTTTTATAATTGTTAAAGGGGGGTTTTAAATTACAAATACTAAACTAATAAGTTAACTAATTTAGAAAAAATAAGTAAAAAAACACAAGAAAATTTTGTTTGACTGGCTCAGATGATGATGAAAAACCACCTAGGCTTGAATACCCTAATTTTCGGTTATTAATTAATTTGGAAAATACTTGTTATGGAACTGGGTTCATAAAACAGACATTTAAAAGAAAACCCGAACAGGACCCTTGACCCTTCTCAAGAAGACACATATGAGTTTCTAATAAATTTTAAGAGACACAAGTTTTATATAAAAACTCCCTTACGGTTATTTAATTAATTATGAACGAGTACCTTTATAATGAAATCCGACCTTACAGCGTAGAAATAAAAGGTAGTTTAATAACTCATTTGACTCGATAGACAATGTTGATAAATCAAACATAGACGGACTCGTTATGAAGAACTAAATCTAGCAATCTTAATCAACAAAGATATAACAAATAACCTATTACTTTATAGCTTTTTAGGTTAGCAACACACTTTTATTCGTTTGACTAATAATATTATTCTTATGATCTTATTCAGATTCAATCATAAACTAGTTAAAAACACACAGTAGATGATTTAACAAAATCCTATTATATGAAACAATCATCAAGGATAATATGGAATAATAAAACTATCAAACAAAACCAAACACACATATGCATCAATTGAATAAACCAAACAATTTATTGATTCATAAAACCGTAACGAAAAGTATAATCCAAATAAAAATCAAACCTCAACAAAGGTTCATCAATAGCCTAGGCATTCTCTAAAGTTTAGCCTAGCATCAGAAAGTCAAACAAAATAATAATAATAAAGGAAGACATGGTGCAAAATAATAGAAACAAAATATTAAAGGTGATAAAACCCGTAGTCTTCAATCTCAAACGAATAGCACTTCACCGGATGATTCATTGCTTCAAAACCGCCTAATAATGCAATCCTAAGATCTAAGAAACTCCAAATTCGTTTGTTATTCGTAGGGTATTCTTCATGTTAAGGTTAACGGTGTTTATATAGTGAAACTGGGCCTTAAACATGACCGAAACGGGGAAATTTAGTTTACATAAGGGTGTGTTATTATTTAGTTAAGATAAATAAAATAGTGGAGAGTGGGCTTGGATAAAGAAAGATGGAATAAGGGATGGTAATGGGCCTTAGGTCCATGGCGCTTAAGGGTATATAAACCAGTTAAACCTCATTCTCACATTCTAGCCTCCATACACACTCAAAACCACAAACAAACACTCCCTTACCCTTACGGATAAGGTTAGAATCCAAACCAAGAAGAGTTTTTGATAGATATCCGCTACACAAGCAAGGAACACATCCATAACCACGTGATATATCGAACACGTAGCTAGAATCAAGCCAAAAAGGTACATTTTTTGATGTAAAGGTTTAGTTTATGAGGTCGGTTTGCCCTAAGATTTGATACAAGGGAAAATCGGGTCCTAATATGTAAGAAAAATGTAAACTTGAACGTAAAATATTAGTTTTGAATGAAATGGGTAATACGGGTGTCGTTTGAACCAAGATAAAGTACGAAAACAAACGTGTATGGATCGTATCTTGTTTCCTCACTTAAAACGAGCATAATGGGGTACAAAGATGTGAGTAGGAAGAAAAGATACGAAAAACCATGATTTAATCAGGTTCTGGAGTAGTGTAATCGAATATAGGAGTATTCGAATTGAATAGAAGGCAATCGAATTGCATGAGAAAAGTGATCGAATTGAATGGGCCAGAAAGTGATCGAATCGAAGGGGAAAAGTAATCGAATCGAACGGGAATAGTAATCGAATCGAATGGGTAATTCGATTCGATTAGAATTTCCAGGATTTTCTATTCAATCAGAATTTCCATTCGATTAGAGTTTCCATTCGATTAGAATTGAGAATTCGATTAGATTAGTCTAGACTTAGAAATTTCTAATGAAATTTTATTAAAGGATTGTTAATGAAAATAAAATTTTTTCAAGCTGACCTGGCAGCTCGACCCCAGCCATGGACTCCGCCCCTTGGACCCTGCTAGGGGCTGCTGCCCCTAGACCCTGCTGCCAGGGGGCGCTGCCCCCAGACCCCCGTAGCTAGGGGTTACAATAACTTATAAGTATGATATAGTTAGAAATAGTTAATTGATACTTGTAATTATTATACAATTAGCCGTGCACAGCTAGTATTACTATAAACTTAGAAAGAAACAGGATCCATGTGAGTTTCTAGCCCCATTTCCTTGTTATGTTTTTGGAGCTGTGTGCATACTCGATGTGATTAGTTAATACACTTACCTTAAGTGGTAAGTGTATGATATGTGAATGTTTTATGTATGATGTATGATTCATATATGTGTGAGGTTAAGTGTGTGACGTATGAGAGTATATAGTAAAATGTATATGTAAAGAAAGGTATGTATGGTTGTATGGAAAGAAGGGACCAGACCCTAAAAATATCTGAGATAGAAGGGACCAGACCCTAAAAATATCTGCGATAGAAGGGACCAGACCCTAAAAATATCTGAGATAGAAAGAATCAGACCCTAATAATATTTGAGACAGAAGGGACCAGACCCTAATAATATCTGAGATAGAAGGGACTAGACCCTACTAATATCTGAGATGGTAAAGATAGTTATGCGTGTAGTATGAAAGTACGAGAATATGAAGATATGTAAGTATGAAAGAATGAAAGTATATATGTATGCATGTATGGAAGAAAGGTAACAGGCTAAATATGTAATATGTATCTTCGGATACGTATATATGTTAGTATGTGAATGTATTGTATGTTGCCTAATTAACTAGAACTCACTCAGCGTAGCTGAATATTAGTATGCACGCAGGTGAATAGGTTGAGGCAGCTCGCTTGAATAAGGACACATGACATTGAACTGAAGATACTGGAATCTTGAGAAGAATAATATGTTGTTATATTTGACTATGTTTATTTTGAAAGACATATTTGAAAGATGTTAAGCAAGATTTTAAATGTTATGTAATATATATGGTAGAAGTTTATATTCCTTGAAAAGTTTAAGTAACTCTGATATTTAGAACTGTGTTTATGAGTAAATCCAATGTCCAATTAGGGCACCGGGACCGGGGCCTTACAAGTTGGTATCAGAGCATAAGTTCGAGAGAAATAAGTATCTTTCATGCTTAGTCTCGAACAGAGAATGGGACTTAAGTAAAAAAATAAAGAAGATGCCAGTTCAAGAAAGTCATGTGTCACTCAAGCAAGCTAAGTAAAGGTAAAGTACATGATTAATTTCACATGTAATGTAAGAATGTGTAAGGAAGTTAGCTAAATTTCTAGAGATATGAGTATATGATAATATGAACTAATTGATTAGATAACTGCTGAAAGTAGAACTAGCACAAGTGGACTCACGGAGGGAAGTTTATAGGACACGGAAAGTAACATGATCAGCTAATCACATCTGGCCACTGTTATTACCTGTTAGCATTTCTATCCATGTACTAAATAGTTCATAGAGTTATGATATTTGTGTTTAGTTATAGAATACGAATTGCTGGAGAAAGAAAGGTTGCTAGTCAAGGAGGTCGTACTGGGCGTCATGGCAGGCCACGTATTGTTCGAGAAGCTTCGGTTGAAACAGTTACCAACACGAGGGAGGAAACAAGTGCAACTATGTGAGATCAGGGCAGCAACGAAGGGCATCAACTAGATCCTGTTGTTCAAGCCGCCATTGCTCAAGCTGTAGCTGCTGTAGTAAAAAAATCTGTATCCTAGCTAGTCTGCTGAAAGCCATGCAAGGATCGCTGAGAGGATAGGGGAGAATGGTAAGAAGGATGATAAGAGAGAGAGAAAGGTGACTCGAGTGAGGATAGGTGTATGAAAGTTTATTGAGGAAAGAAAGGCCGAGTGGATGTAACTACAAGTCGTTCAAAGGTTGTGACCCGCCAAAGTTGACTGGTTTAGGAGATGCAATCGCTACTCTCCAGTGGATATCCACAATGGACAAGGTTATTAGAATTAGCGAGTGTCGCCCCGAGCGGTGGGTTATGCTACCCAGTAGCGTGGTGATGAGGCTATGTTTTGGTGGGAAACTGTGGAGCAGAGAAACACCCAAGAAGAGATTAAAGCCATGAGGTGGGATGACCTGAAGGAATTGGTTATCAAGCGATTTTGTGCTGATGCTGAGGTCGAGAGGGATGAGATGAAATTTCTAAATCTGAAGGCGGGAAATATGACACACCGCGAGTACACTACTGAGTTCAACCGTATGTCTAGATTTGTGCTTGATATGGTGAACACCGATGCGAAAAGGATCAAGTGCTACATCAGAGGACTTCCAAAGAACGTCCGCACTTTAGTCAGCGCAAGTAAACCTGCTACTTTTGACTCTACTGTTGAACTCGCATAAATGGTTTACGATGACCTGGCTAAGGAGACGAAATGGGTCGCGCCTGCTAAACGACCTGGTATCCAGATATGGAACCCCAAGGGCAAGCAACGGAGGGTATGTGATGTGTTGTAAAACACACTTATTTTCCGCACCATTTATCATTGTTTTAATCTCTTATTTATATAATGTTTAATGTTTATAACTTGTTTTAGTATGATCTTACATTAACATGTATTTTGTAGGTTACGGATTTAAAGAGAAAGAAACCGAGCTTTGAAAGAGATTTAAAGGCCTTTTATGCATTATTATTGAAGAATCAAGTTAAAGGCCCGACCCATATCCATTTGTGAAGCCCATATGTGTTATAATATAATAAACAACAAAAAAACAAACCCTAACCAGCCCTAAATCCCAAAATCAGCAGCCCCCATAGTTTTGATCGCAATCTGCAGCCAAGAAAAGAAAAGAAAAAAAGGGCTTTGGAAGCTAGTGGCAGCTAGAGGAAGAAGAAGATCATTAGAGACGGTTGTGGACAGCAACTAGGGTTAATATTCATCATTAATCTCAGACCTAATCCTGAGTATAACATGTAACATCCTAAATATTATAATGTTAAATAAAGAAAGTTACGTATAGTGATTTCGCGTTATTAATTAAATTAATATCGAGTAAAGAACGGATCATGGACTTAGATTAATTAAGATGGGTTAAATGAGAACGGGCCTTAGGTCCATGGGCTTTAAGGGATATAAATATCCCCTAAACCACCATAAAAACCTAAACCTCATTTCATCTTAATCTTTACACACTCAAAAACACACACACCACACACCACCAAACACGGCTGGCGGCCGAGAGAGGTGAAATCCGAGCAAGAAAACGTGATTCAAGATTTATACAAGATCCAAAGTTCATAAGCTAGCTAACCGAGACCAAAACGAAAACATAAAGGTATGATTTCGATCTTAAAAGTTCATGTTTTAATAGACGGTTAGCCATGAAACTTGAAACTATAATAGATCGGGTCTAAACGAAACGTAAAGTAACGAACTTGATGCTAGGACGAATCCAATGAACCCATAAACATATACGGTTCGTATAGGATAAACCGTAAATCTTGTACTAAGCGTTTTTGAACTTAAAGGTACAAACTTTACGTGTTTTCGGGTCAAACCTTATCCAAAAACGACCATAGGATTGATCGCGAGTTGGTTAAATATCGTACCCAAAAGTTTCGCGTTAAAACGATGATGATTTTGGGGGATTAAGATTGAACAGAGACGCAGCTGGGCAACTTCGCCTGCAAACTGTAACTTCGCCTGCAAGCAAGTTCGCTTGCAAGCAAGTTCGCCTAACTAGACAACTTCGCCTGGCATAAGTTCGCTTAAGGTGTAACTTCGCCAAGTTAACTTCGCCTGGTGTTAAGTTCGCTTAATGTTAAGTTCGCTTACAGTAAGTTCGCTTAATGTTAAGTTCGCTTATTGTTAAGTTCGCTTAATGTTAAGTTCCCTTAACACTAAATTCGCTTACAGTAAGTTCGCTTAATGTTAAGTTCGCTTATTGTTAAGTTCGCTTAATGATAAGTTCGCTTGAGTTAGCAAGTTAGAAAATAATTGAAACACCTAATGAAAGATGTGTTAAGACAGTTAATGGAAATAAAATTTTTCCAAGCTGACCTGGCAGCTCGACCCTAGCCAGGGGCTCTGCCCCTTGGACCCTGCTAGGGGCTGCAGCCCCTAGACCCCGCTACCAGGGGAGCTGCCCCAGGACCCCCGTTCGTTGTTGGTTATATAAAGATAGAAATACAACATGAGTAGTAGTAGTTAATTGATACATGTAAATATTATACAGTTAGCCGTGCACAGCTCAAGAGGGGAATAACGATTAACGGAGAGCGTAACAGGATTCAGGTGAGTTTCTAGCCCCATTTATGTGTTATGTTTTCGGGGCTGTGTGCATACTCAATATGTTTGTTAATACGCTTATCCTAAGAGATAAATGTATGCCTTATGTGAATGATGTGATATGTATGAATGATGGCTTGATGGTACGTGAACGATCTTCGGATATTGCACGTACTGTCCGGTTGAAACGCTATGTATAAGGTAAGTATGATATGCATGCTTATGTGTATGAACGTGATAAAGTTAATAAAAGAAGGAAAGGATGGTTGTATGGTTGTATGGTTACGAAAAGGGTACCGAGCCCTAATAATACTCGAGGTATGATGTATGGTTGTATGGTAACGAAGAGGGAATCGAACCCTACTAATATTCAAGAACTAGGGAACCGAACCCTACTAATATTCGAGGAAAGAGGGTACCGAGCCCTAATAATACTCGAGGAAGGAGGGTACCGAGCCCTAATAATACTCGAGGAAGGAGGGTACCGAGCCCTAATAATACTCGAGGAATGTAGGCCATAATGCTCTTTATAACGTAAGATATGAAAGCAAGTTAATACAAAAGAAAGTATGAAAGTATGAAAGTATGAATGAAAGAATATAAGTTTGTGTGTATTGTATATTGTATGATTAACTAGAACTCACTCAGCGTAGCTGACTTTTAGTATGCACGCAGGTGAGTAGGATGAGGCAGCTCGCTTGAGGAGACACGTGGCACTAAATAAGAGGCTGGCATCGGAAGACTCAAGACGTTTAAGTTTAATGTTTTGTTTATTTTGAAAGACAAGATGACGTTTTAAGACAATATGTGTTTTGTTATGAAATGTTTTATGAAAGCTTTTATATTCCGCGAATGTTTTAATTAACTCTGATATTTAGAACTGCGTTTATGAGTAAATCCAACACGAAAGTAGGGCTACCGGTAACGGGGTCTTACATAACATTCATAAACCTTGTGTTCTTGTTAGTATTCATGACTCTTTGATTTTGAACTTTAAACTTGAATTCTTTTGCAATTGAGTTAGGGTTTGAGTTGTTATTGATTATCATAGATTGTTGAATGATTTTAATGATGTTTGTGATGATTAATATGGTGTTTACAATAAGATATACCTGTTGTCGAAAAGTTATGTTAGGCTAAACTTGTTAGTTCTACCTAGGTTAGATGAATATTGTTTGGTTTTAGTGAGTTTTATGGATTGTTTGATCATCATGACTTGATTTGTTAATGAAAGTTTGGTTAATATTGAGTTAGGTTGTGTTTAGTGGCTGTGATTTTATTAATTATACTCATAAACCCCTTGCTTTGATTGATTGAATTAGTTTTGATTGGTTGTTGCTTGTTTGACTCTTTACTTTATGTTTAGAGATTGTTTGCAGGGCGTACAACCGTAGGGTTTAGTTAGGTGTGTTAATTGATTGAATTCAGCGGGTAGGCGCCTTATTAGAGACCGAGAGGTGATAAGAAGTAAGGTCGTCTCATAGCTTTTACTTGTTAGGATTAGGATCGCGCGAGAGCGGGTTCGGTTCTTGTCGGGTTGGGTTTGTGAGCGATTAGTTGATCGAGTTTAAGTTAAACCAAATTGTTCCTCTATCCTTGGTTGCGTAGTATTCGTTTCCATTAGGTTCGTGTGTCGGTGACTCCGAGAGGAGAGTCGACATTAGAACACCTTAGCAATTCGTTTCCCGGTTTGTTCTTAAAATCAAGTAAGTGTAAGTTAGGGTTTGTTAGTGAGACCGAGAGGTGATCTAGCTTTCTTGAGCGAACATTAGTTGAGTCATCCTTAGTTACCAGTGTGGTGAGATTATTCAATCCATTAGCTTGTTAGACCTACAATATGATTCTTACGTAGGTAGACGTTTTCTCCATTGTCAGTTTCATTCGTAAAGTTTCGTTAAGTCTTGTTAAGTTAAGTCGTTTAATTTAGTTAAAGTAAGTTAGGTCAAGTAGTTTAATTATTAAAAATCATTTAAAAATTATTATTCTTAGGAAGGTCTTTTCTAGGGTTAGTGATCATAGACGTTTTCACGTGTCCTCGTGTTCGATACTCGGACTTCCTTAGTTCTATATTACTTACGGTCGATACACTTGCCGGTTGTGTGTAGTTTTGTTAGGGAAATCTGTTTTATAAATTTAAAGCTTAGTTGTGAGTTCTGTAGAAGAAACACCCTTTAGACACACATCATTATGAAAGAAGAAGTCATGTAAGACGTGGTAAGATGCACGGTGGTGAGTGCAAGTGGGGTAAGGGTACAGACGGCTGTTACAAGTGTGGTAAAGCTTATGGTGGCGAGTGTAGGCTTGGGACGAATGCCTGTTACAAGTGTGAAAAAGTGGGGCATTATGCTCCAGATTGCACTGCAAAGCCCGCATGCTACAAGTGCGGAAAACGGGTCATATGGCTAGGGAGTGCACTGATGGCGAAGCTGGAGGAAGCAGAAGGAAGGATGTTGAGTAAGCAAGGCCAAGGACTAGGGCTTTCTTGCAGAATCAGGAGCAGGCTAAGCACATCCCAGATTTTGTGACAGGTACGTTTCTAGTAAATGGTATTTCTGCTTCCGTATTGTTTGATTCAGGTGCGAATAGAAGTTTTGTAGCTACGAAATTGAGCAAATTAGAAAAAATGAAATGTTGTCGTATGCCCGAAACGTTTACGGTAGAAACCGCTAGTGAGACCTCGGTTAGGATAATGATAATGGTTAGGGATTGTAAGATAGAGTTAGAGGGACGTGAGTTCCTCGTTACCCTGTATGTTATGACCTTAGGAGGATTAGATGTGGTTTTGGGAATGGATTAGCTATCTGAGTTTGAGGCTCAGATAGTGTGTAAGAGTTGGTTGATAAGGTTAAAGTCCTTGGATGGTGGTACGGTTACGGTTTATGGTGATAAAGAAAGTTCAAGGCTTAATGTCATGTCGATGATAAAAGCCGAAGGTTTGCTAAAGCGAGGGTGCGGTGCCTACCCGGCGTATGTTGTCAAAGCTACATGCAAGACAAAAGAAGTGAAAGATGTTCCTGTTGTGCGCGACTACCCAGAAGTGGTCCCTGAGGATCTTCCGGGATTGCCACCGGAGCGAGAGGTAGAATTCCAGATAGACTTACTACCACGAGCACAACCTGTCGCGAAAGCACCTTACCGCCTGGCGCCATCCGAGATGAAAGAACTAATGTCCCAACTGCAAGAACTCCTCAATAAATATTTTATAAGACCAACTGTTTCCCCATGGGGCGCACCAGTGTTGTTTGTTAAGAAGAAGGTTGGAAGTATGAGAAAGTTCATAGACTATCATGAGTTGAACAAGCTTACGGTGAAGAATAGATATCTGTTGCCATGGATTAATGATTTTTTTGATCAACTACAAGGTTCGAGTTGGTTCTCACGAATAGACCTTAAATCAGGCTATCATCAGCTGAAGGTGAAAGAGGCAGACATCCTTAAAACAGCGTTTCGGGCGCTGTATGGACACTATGAGTTCCTCTTGATATCGTTCGGTCTAACGAATGCTCCCACAACATTTATGGACATGATGAATAGGGTGTGTCGGCCGATGTTAGATAAATCAGTTATCGTTTTGATTGACGATATATTTATTTATTCAAAGAGCGAGTCTGACCATGCAGAACATCTAAGAGAAGTATTGGAGATTTTGAAGGAAGAGAATTTGTATGCTAAGTTTTCAAAATGTGCATTCTGGTTGCGTGAAATGCAGTTTTTAAGTCACGTAATCAATCTTGAAGGGAATACTGTGGACCCAGCAAAAATTGAGGCGATAACGAATTGGAAGACTACGTAAAACCCGACTGATATACGAAGCTTCTTAGGGTTGGTTGACTATTATAGGAGATTCAACGAAGGCTTCTCCAAGATAGCTGCATCGTTGACCGGTATGACCTGAAAGTCTGTAGTATTCAATTTGGGTAAGTTTCAGGAAGAAGCTTTTGAGGAGTTGAAGAAAAGACTCACACAAGCTCCAATCCTTACTCTACCCGATGGTGATGAGGATTTGGTTGTATATACCGATACTTCGCATCTTGGGTTAGGTTGTGTATTAATGCAACGAGGAAAAGTGATAGCCTATGCGTCCATACAATTGAAAGTTCATGAGAGTACCTACCCGACGCATGACTTAGATCTAGCAACAGTTGTACATGCTCTTAATATTTGGAGACACTACCTATATGGTACTAAGTGTACTATCTACACCAACCATAAGAGTTTGAAGTATTTCTTCGAGCAGAAAGAGCTGAATATGAGGGAGAAGAGATGGTTAGAGTTGATAAAGAACTACAACTGTGATATCAAATACTACCTCGGTAAGGCTAATGTGGTTGCTGATGCGCTAAGTTGTAAAAATGAAGAAATCATTGCAATAATGACGTCGTATAAGTTGATCATTAACTCAGATCTCTTCGAAGGGATCATCAAGGTGCAGACTGAGGTGCTAATAGATGAAGGGCTAGTGAAGAAGGAAAGGATTTATGGGCAACAAGATAAGCTGATGGACAGCCCTCATGGTGTGAAGACTAGGTTTGATCGTATGTGGATTCCACGCCATGTGGATCTTAGAGGACGAATCCTATATGAAGCTCATAAGTCAAGATACTCGGTCCATCCAGGATCCACCAAGATGTATCAAGACCTAAAGAGAGACTATTGGTGGCTGGGTATGAAGAATGATGTAGTAGATTATGTTAGCAAGTGCTTACTTGTTTGCAAGTCAAGGCAGAACTTCAAAAACCTTATGGGAAGATGCAGCCTTTAGAGATACCAGAATGGAAATGGGAACACATCACGATTTCATAACTAAGCTACCGCGTACAGCTAAACATCATGATACCATTTGGCTGATAGTGGACTGTTTAACGAAAAGTGCTCACTTTCTGCCTATACGAGAGGCTATCTCGTCAGAAATGTTAGCAAATGTGTTCATAAAAGAGGTTGTGGCTAAGCATGGAGTGCCATTAACGACTGTGTCTGATAGAGATACTCGCTTTACTTCAAGATTCTGGAAGAAGTTCCATGAAGCTATGGGAACAAGATTGAAGATCAGTACGGCGTATCATCCTCAAACAGATGGGCAGTCTGAAAGAACTATCCAAACCCTTGAGGATATGTTACGTGCTTGTGTCCTGGATTATGGAGGAAGCTGGGATGATCATCTACATCTTGCAGATTTCTTGTATAACAATAGTTACCATTCGAGTATTAGTATCCCGCCGTTTGAGATGTTTTATGGTATATGATGCGTGCGTGCGGTGTGTTTAAAATGTAAAGGATGGGAGATTTTAGCTTTCGCACAAGATCGTGTTATAAATTTATAAAAGTGATTTCTACTAAGATTAAACACACACAAAATAGGCAAGTGTACCTATCGTATATGTAGAATAGTATTGCTAAGAACCAAGTATCGATCCGTGGACACAAATGTTTCTAATAATGAATCTTCTTTTTACTTTAATCGGAGAAGGTAATCATTTTGGGGTTAGTTTTTAAACTTTTTATAAAATAGAAATACTTATATATAATATATAGGTAATAAGAAGAGAAATTCTAAGTGAGTAATTCAATTTTATGAAGGTTACCATCTAAGATCAAGAATCCACCTCATTATTCCTTGATGATTATTAAATAAACATGTGTTAAACTTGTCCTAATAACATATGATAAAATAGTCATGATTATTAAACATGTGATAAACTTGTCCTAATAACATATGATAAAATAGTCCCTCATTTCTAAGTGAATATATTCTAAGACATAAAAGAAAGTAGCATGCGTATTTTAAAGTTCATCATTTCCTAATGTCATGCTACCATGAAAATGTCAATTTAAGTAGACAAGCAGCTTGGTATAGTAGAACGATTAGGATTGACTTCGATTTCTCAAATGCCAATCCTAACAACTTCGAGTGTTTGTAGTTAACTCACACAACCTCCCCTTGGTTGGTTTCATTTGGTTATAATTACACATTCCATTAACATATGATTTCTTTAACTAGCATGATAACCTAATCAATCGTGTTAACAATGTTATTTTAGAGTTATCAAAACTAGAGAAATAGATTATAACTTATATCTCATCATTTCTAAGTACAACATAAGTATCCATGTTTTATCTTGAATAAGTTATCAAAGTATTCTTTTTACCATTTCTAGTTTCCAATAACATGAGCTAACATGAATGATTATTAATCATCAACTTTGATGTATTGAGTTATAGTGATAAAACATTTCTTCATCAAAGGATAATGAAAGATAACCATGTACTATACCAAACTAAACCACATGTTTCACATAATCATAAAGTAAAACAAAGCTACTTCATAGATTATAGATGGTAAATGGAGTTTAGCTCATAATGATCATTGTTATGACCCTTAAAAGGGATGATGACAACAAACACGTGATTAAACTAGAACAATCTAAGCAAATGTGGATGGATCTTCCTTCTTAATGATGATGATGGATGGTAATGATGGATGACAATGATAACCTCCAAGCCTTCAAACTCCTCACAAGATCTTAAATATGAGTGTAATGTGGGTGTTTTTATAAGAGAAGCCCGTTTAGAGATTTTCTTCAAGCACACCAAATAAGTGAAACATGAGCCTCTATTTATAGAGAGACTGGAGTGAGAGGCACGGGGCATTTATAGACAGTCTAGAGTGAGAGGCACGGCCCCGTGCTCTTTAAGGCACGGCCCCGTGTCTAGGTGTCCAGTCGCATTAAATGCTGTCAGATCGTACATGATGACTCGCCACGGGGGCGTGCTTTCTGAGGCACGGCCCCGCACTTCTTAATGACATGTGCTAATTCTTTTTATCTTATATGAAAGGTGACCGTGGCCCCGGTGGTTGATATAGCACGGTCCCGTGCTTTTGTGTATAGTATTTGCCTTTTCTTGTAGATTTTTGTCTTTTCTTGTGTTCAGAAGCATGGGGGCGTGGTTGAGGTTTTTCATGGGTTTTCTTTCGTTTTTCTTCGTTATTTCACTTGTTTCTTCGTTTAAGGCTTGGTTTTACCTGAAATTGCATTTTAATATGATAAGTAGCCTTCTAAGCTATATTATTTGATAGAAGTTGCAGTTTTTAGAGGTTATTTGATGCTAAAAAGATGTATAATTCTATGTACATCAGTAGACGTTGTAGAACTCCTGTATGTTGGGGAGAGATTGGTCAGAAAGAGATTGGAACTTTGTAAGTTGTGCAAGAAACCTCTTCAATGTTTGATCAGATCAAGGCAAGAATGAAAGTTGCTCAGGATCGCCAAAAATCCTATGCTGACAAGCGACGTTGACCGATTGAGTTTAGCATTGGTGACAATGTGATGCTCAAGGTTTCTCCTTGGAAGGGAATTATTCGTTTCGTAAAAGAGAGGAAAGTTAAGTCCAATGTACATTGGAGCGTTTAGAGTCATAGATCTTGTGGGCGAAGTGGCTTACAAACTAGATTTGCCTAAGGAACTAGAAGGAACTCACTCTACTTTTCGTGTCTCTCACTTGAGGAAATGTTTAGCCGACAACACATCTTGTGTGCCATTAATAGACATCGAGGTTGATGAAAAGTTGAACTACATTGATCAGCGGGTAGAGATAGTTGACCGCAAGGAAAAATGGCTTCGTCGTAAAGTTATCCCCTTGGTGAAAGTGATATGGAAGCATCGTAAAGGATCGGATGCCACTTTGGAAGTTGAAGAAGAGATGCACAAGTTTTACCCAGATTTATTTAAATAATAGTTAGATTTCAGGGACGAAACCCCTTTAAGGAGGGAAGACTTGTAAAATCCTAATTTTCGTGTACATAAGGGTGTGTTATTATTTAGTTAAGATAAATAAAATAGTGGAGAGTGGGCTTGGACAAAGAAAGATGGAATAAGGGATGGTGATGGGTCTTAGTTCCATGGGCTTAAGGGTATATAAACCCCTTAAACCTCCCTAAAACCCTAAAACCCTCATTCTCATCTTCTAGCCTCCATACAAACTCAAAAACACGCACAAACACTCCCTTACCCTTACGGATAAGGTTTGAATCCAAATCAAGAAGAGTTTTTTTTATATATATCCGTTATACAAGCAAGGAACACGTCCATAACCACGTGAGATAAATCAAGCCAAAATGGAACGTTTTTTGATGTAAAGGTTTAGTTTTTGTGGTCGGTTTGCCCTAAGATTTGATACTAAGGCAAATCGGGTCCTAATATGTAAGAAGAATGTAAACTTGAACGTAAACGATATATTTTGAATTAAACGGTTAATACCGGTGTCATTTGAACCAAAATAAAGTACGGAAACGAACGTGTGTGGCTTGTATCTTGTTTCCTCACTTAAAATGAGCATAACGGGGTGCAAAGATATGAGTAGGAAGAAAAATATGAAAACCCATGATTTAATCGGGTTATGGAGTAAAGTAATCGAATAGATGAGTATTCGAATCAAATAGAAGAGTATTCGAATTGAATAGAAGACAATCTAATTGCATGAGAAAAGTGATCGAAACGAATGGGCCATAAAAGTGATCGAATCGAATGAGCCAGAAAGTAATCGAATCGAAGGGGGAAAGTAATCGAATTAAATGGGAAAAGTAATCGAATGGGTAATTCAATTCGATTAGAATTTCTATTCGATTAGAATTTCTATTCAATCAGAATTTCAAGTCGATTAAAATTTCCATGAGATTAGAAAATCCCATTCATTAGAATTTTCATTTGATAAAAAAATGTCTTTTGATTAGAATCTGCCATTCGATTAGAATTGAGAATTCGATTAGATTAGTCCAGACTTAGAATTTTCTGATGAAATTGTAGTAAAGGACTGTTAATAAAAATAAATTTTTTTCAAGCTGACCAGGCGCTCGACCCCAACCATGGGTTCTGCCCCTTGGACCCTGCTAGAGGCTGCTGTCTCTAGACCCCGCTGCCAGGGGTGTTGCCCCCGGATGCTCATAGCTAGGGGTTACAATAACTTAGAAGTATGATATAGTTAGAAATAGTTAATTGATACTTGTAATTATTATACAGTTAGCCGTGCACAGCTAAAGATAGGCATTACTATAAACTCAGAAAGAGACATGACCAGGTGAGTTTCTAGCCCCATTTCCTTGTTGTGTTTTCGGGATTGTGTGCATACTCAATGTGATTAGTTGATACACTTACCTTAAGTGGTAAGTGTATGATATGTGAATGTTTTATGTGTGATGTATGATTGATATATGTATGAGGTTAAGTGTAAGTATGAGAGTATATAGTAAAATGTATATGTAAAGAAAGGTATGTATGGTTGTATGGAAAGAAAAGACCAGACCCTAAAAATATCTGAGATAGAAGGGACCAGATCCTAATATTTGAGACAGAAGGGACCAGACCCTAATAATATATGAGATAGAAGGGACTAGACCCTAATAATATCTGAGACAGAAGGGATCAAACCCTAATAATATCTGAGATAGAAGAGACCAGACCCTACTTATATCTGAGATGGTAAAGATAGTTATGCATGTAGTATGAAAGTATGAGAGTATGAAGATATGAAACTATGAAAGAATGAAAGTATGTATGTATGTATGTATGTATGTATGGATGGATGGATGGATGGATGGATGGAAGAAATGTAACAAGCTAAGTATGCAATATGTATCTTCGGATATGTATATATGTAAGCATGCGAATGTATTGTATGTTTCCTGATTAACTAGAACTCACTCAGTGTAGCGACTTTTAGTATGCATGCAGGTGAATAGGTTGAGGCAGCTCACTTGAATAAGGACACATGGGATTGGACTGAAGACACTGGCATCTTGAGAAGAATAATGTGTTGTTATAGTTGACTATGTTTATTTTGAAAGACAAATTTGAAAGATGTTAGACAAGATTTTAAATGTTATGTAATATATATGGTTGAAGTTTATATTACGCGAAAAGTTATAAGTAACTTTGATATTTTGAACTGTGTTTATGAGTAAATCCAACGTCCAAGTAGGGCACCGGGACGGGGGGCCTTAAATTATAACATCTTATATATTTGTGAAAACTCTTTCATCATCAAATACTAAGTATATTATTAACTTCTGTACAATAAATAAAATTAAAATCCAAGTAATATATAAATATTATAAACGAATAGTGCAAAACAACCCTCGTAATACAGGGGATAATAATAAAATATTTAAAGAGACGTGTATTCAGTTAGTAAAACCCGGACGATGGTAAAACCTAGAGTTGTTCACAGGCGTTGAGGCACTAACTCAACATGAGTTCAGTCGGTTTCAGTTACGTTCGTTGCGGTACCGGAACTAAAACAAAAATAAAACACAAAATATAAAAATTGAGGTAGACCAATGGGGTGGCGTGGTTCAGTAAAACTCAGGTGTTGGTGCAACCCAAGCATTATTGGTCTAGGGCATTACGGTGGTTATTCTACGCGAATTAGGTTAGTTTCCATCGTCATGTATGTTACGATATCATAACTAAAAACAATATGTTCTTTTCGTTACGTTCGTTACGATATCATACCTAAATCAAAATTAAAAAAAATATACAATTTCAATGAACCACGTTGCCGCTAAGTGACCCAATAGACACTTTGCGACACCAAAGTTCTATTTTATTATTATTAGATAATTATTTTGAAAGTACAGTAGATACTCTATAAAATAATACACTTGGGATTATCAAAATTTATTAATTAATATTCTATTAATTTATAGTAGAATATTTAGTTTACAAACACCTTTCAAGCTTCCACTTAATTATTGATCAAAGAGTTGGGTTATCGCAATGCAATGGATGTCGAAGATGTTCTGACTTACCCAAAAGAAAATGTAGTTGCACAATTGTTGACCGATGAAGAAATTATTGAAAGCGTTATTGGAATTAATAAAGATGATATCGATGAAGAAGATGATGAAAGTTTTACAATGGAGCCCCCTTCGCGAAACGAAGCTATTAAAGCGGCAATCACATTGAACAATTTCTTGTTGAGCTATGAGAAAACAACACCAGAAGTTCTTACCATGCTAAGGAAAATTAGAGACGAGATTCAAAGGGAAATTGATTTCAACAAAAAACAAAAGACAATTGAGTTATTTTGCAAGAAACCTTCATAAATCATTCATGTGATATGTTATATATAATGAATTATTAATTTATATTTTATATGGGGTCTAAAGAAATTATCAAAAATGTATTATTTTATAATTTTAACGAATTATTAATTTAGCACCCTATCCCCGAGTCGGGACCGGCAAAATATATTATCTTAGAGAGTTTATTAAATAATCGAGTATTAATTTATCGAGTTTCTACTGTATAGTGGAAACTCATGTTTCCTAGACATTTTTCCAACACAAAGTTATTCTCTTATATAATTTCACGGGGGAAGCTATTTTTTCTAGCATTGTATCCGAATCTTGTAACAGCATTTTTTACGTATTGAAGATTTTTCAAAGATTTGGATTAATGATTTTTGTACAAATACATGCATTGACAACTAATCATCTATATAATTACGAATACAAGGACTGGCAACTAATCATTAGCGTTCTTTTGTCTCATTATTATTCTGTTTATATTATATCATCTTGGCTATTAGCATTTGGAAAGTTCATTCAAACATTTTAGGTAGCATATGATGTAAAAATCTCAAGGCTTTGATGGAATATTATAAAATAATAACAATTTACTAACTTGTCATTATTTAACTACTTAACTTATCTACAATCGGCTTGTTTAATGGAACTTTTCTGGTGGGCTCTTGGCTTAGTGGTATATGATATTTATCTTCACTAAATTGGTATGAATTCGAGTCTCGTAAAGCGTGCAATAAGTGCCTTTTAGGAGTAAATTTTGGAGTATGCGTGTTCTCGTTAAAAAAAATCAAGGATGCTTATAGTACAACATTGATTCTCATCAATGATTGAACTAATGTGTTATAATCGTATATTCTTACACCCAAGGCTACATAAACGATTATTCCAAATATATCAATATCATAGCTAAGAGAATACATTATGTTCATAACAAAAGTGGGCTGTTCAATACTCATTCCATATCACATAATAGAAGTAGCATGTTGATAGTTAAAATTTCATTCAAACTAACACGATGTCCGGTAATATAACCCTCTAAAATCCAAACCCATAGCCTATAACAATAATATAACAGTGCAACCGAGCATATACAATCTGTATATACATAGAAGTCCATACCTTTTACCCGAAAGCAGTTCCTTTGAAAACGTATGTAGGAACTTATATATTAGTTACTTTTCAAATTATTTTGATTTCTAAATTTCTAGGGATGTCCGGTTTGTTGATGGCTAGATTGCATTGTAGACCGGCTTATGAGATTTTAAGATTATCCACTTAATTTCTTATTACGACATTTTATAGTGAATTCCTTTTGTACAAATTTTGGACTTTTAAAAATGTACCCCAATAACTACTATCCGTAAGTATAAAATTTGTCTTCTAATATTCGTTTATCACAAACACTTGAAATAAACAAGTTAAAGAAAGAAAATATTAAATAAGTAATTACAAATTAAAAAGTAGAAACAGAAAACAAACTTAAGAAATAAACATAGCAATAAATATTTAAAAATTAACAAAGAGAATTGGAAAACAAACTTATTCATTAAGTAAAGAAAAATAAGCAAGAAAAGTATATTAGGCTATGCGTAGTGGAGGGGCTACAAATGGGGGCGAATTGTAACATGTGGCGTCCAGTCAGCAAGGAGTGAGAATTTGTTTTTGGGGTGTAATGGTGTAGGCGCTACAAACTGGGCTTACAGTATCTTTTTTTATTATTTTTTTTATAATTAAACTAATCAAATAAAAACAATTTATTTAAATAATTAAATAAAAATGCATTAAAATTAAAAAAGAAATACAAAAAATACATAACTAAAAAAAATACATAACTAAAAAAGATACATAACTACAAAAAAATAAAACTAAAAAAAACATAACTAAAAAAATACTAATAACCATAATATTCCCGCATTTTTTCGACTCGTCGTCGTTGCAACAATGCGGCCTATTCGTGTGACCCGGCCGCTTTGAGCGATTCGTATTCTTTACTCATTTCCCGCAACTCCATCATAGCGGCAATCTTTCGTGTTGTTTTTGGTTTCTCTCATGGTATAGTTGAGTTCCTCGACAAACTTTTCGTGTTTTTTGATCATTTTTGTCATGATAGCAGTGAGTTTCACGGGTTTAGGTTGGTTCGGGTTGTTTGTAGGATTCATTTTGCTAGACTTTTTGAAAAATTTTGGTATGAATTGTGTATGAAATGGAGAATAAAGTGTATGTTTATATTGATATATATATATATATATATATATATATATATATATATATATATATATTGTTTTAATTAATTAAAAAAAAATTTCATTTGACCGTTTGCAACGGTCATTATAATATAATAATATTATTATTCAAACCATCCAGGCGACAAAAGAACCCCGCCCCCGCCCCTTTTCGCCATTTATCGCCCAAATTGTAGCCCCATTACATATGGCCTTAGAGTTCACATGATTGTGACAAGCAGTACTCTTTTTGTTTATTTATTATATCTATTTATAATATATATAAACAAAAGCTCTAAAATCATATGTGTCGTGATGTGGTTGTTTCTCACCCTCTATGGAGCCACCGTATTGCTTCATTTATAAATGGTGAGCTCTTATTGATTTAATATATGTGTGTTTGTGTGTAAATATATATGTAAAATTGCTCTTTAAAGAATTGGGTTAACTTATTTTACAAAAGATAAAAAATAGAATGATGGAAAGTATTTATAACCTAAAAAATCTATCAAAAAAAGTAAATAAAAAAATATAACTCAAAATATAAATAAAAATGAAAAAGTTAATAAAATGATTCATCCATCGTCCTGTTAAAGGGAAAAAAAACCCATTATCGGTGTGTTTTTATATAGTTTTGTTATTGTGTCTTTTTTTCTTCTAAATAATGTGTTATATTGCCCAACATTGTGTTATATTTTGCGATCTATTGCATATATGTTCAATTATCATTGTGTTTTTTTGTTATTTTTTCGCCATTGTGTCTTTTTTCCCTCAACATTCTGTCTTTTTTTAACGAGGACGACAGGGCAAACATTTTAGTTTTTTTTTTTTTTGAATTTTTTCTTTTGAAGAGTTTTTAAAGCTTGTGACACTTTGTATTTTAACATAACCCTTAAAAAATTACCAGGGCGCAACCAATTTATGTGATTATATATACATGGAAAATTGGTTTTAAATACTCCCAACTATCATGTGTTGGCTAATAACGGGTCCAACTTTGCATTTGGCGGGTGTCAGTCCCAACTAAAGACCTATTTGTTTTTAACGGTCCGCGACTAACGGATGACTAACTCCGTTAGTCGGTTGCTGAGTTGGCAAGCCTAGTTGTCAAATATTGCATATGTGGCAGCTTATGTGGCAATCAAAGTAATATATAATATATAATAAGTAATATATATATATATATATATATGTATGTATGATACATGTGTTGTCTACTTGTCTTCCTCCTCCATGTTTAATTCTCTAGCAGCCACCACCATCGCCATCACCTGCAACAATCGCCGGAAAACAAATCACCACAGCATCACGTTTTTCCAGCTCCTCCCTCCTACTGCATATACCTACCTGCACCCACGTTTTTCCGGCGAATAGACGAATCACCACCACCACAAATGGGTAGTTTGAATCCAAAAAATCAAAAATCGTTTTTCCGGTGGGTTGTTAGAATTCCGGCAAGGCTCTTCGGGATATCAATTCGAACACCATTCGAGGTAATAAATATATCATTCAACTTGTTTTTATCAACCAAATAAAAGCCCTAAGATTTTAATTGCAATCTGTAATCAACTAACACGAATTATTGATTCGAATTGGAGCCCGCTTCTAGACTTCTAATGAAAAAACCCACCATTGGAAACCTAGAACTAAAATTGACCTGAATTTTAGTCACCCGTTAGTCGCAGAACCTTTTAGGGTTTTTCTTCCAACGAGATGAAGAAGACGATTGGGAGCTCAATTCCATCAATTTGGTGTTTTAAGGTTCTTCAGTTTGATCAATTGGGTATTTTAGGGTTATGATTTTGGTCAACTATGTCACCTGATGTTTATAAAGAGATCCATTAGTAACGGAGTTATGAATCCAACTCAGCATAATACTAACGGAGTTATGAATCCATTAGTCGCGGACTGTTAAAAACAAATAGGTATTTAGTTGAGACCATCACTAGCCAAATGTAAAGTTGGGCCCGTTATTTGCCAACACATGATAGTTGGGAGTATTTAAAACCAATTTTCCTATATACATTATGTATTACTTTTATAATCTTTTAACACTTGATATATATTAATTGCTCCACATTATAAATTTATATATATGTTTTTTATTCAATTTATAAATAAAATCAATTTGCTAATAACTAAATAACACAAAATTTGAATAATTTATAATAACAAAACATTAATTTAACCAAGACTAAATTCACTTTTTCAATAAAGGTTAAGTTGCTGAAGAAATATTTGGGCCTCGATAATTGGTCAGGCTCAGTTGAGTGGGTTTAGACTAGGAATGAGCAAATTCGATACCAGTATTGATTGGTACCGAAAGTGATATCGAAATAGGTACCGATTTGGTACCGTCGGTACCGAATCGGTACCAAAGTTTTGAGTTTCGGGATCAGTTGGTACCGGTATTTCTCGAATTTTTACCTTCGGTAGTACCAATACCGAACCGAATATTTCGGTACCGGTACCAAGAATTCACGATTCTCGGGATCGGTATTTTCGATACCGATACGGTACCGAGCTCATCCCTAATTTAGAATGTTAAGAGAAACCAACTACACTACACGGGTTAAATGACTGGGCTTCAGACGTTGATAGGGTGTGCTGTTCTTGACGTACAACCCACGTCTCTGTTCCTATCGTATCCATATACTTACACTAAAAATGACTACCACTTTTCACTTCTTTTCAGTTAAATAATATTTTTTTATGCATTTATCATTATATTTTTCTCCCCATCGCTCAACCAGTTTCAAAAAATATTAAAAACTTATACGGTGTGAACTAGAGGGGCACAAAATACCCGGTTTCAAAACCCGACCGGGTGTACCCGACCGAAAAACGGCTCATACCCGTACTCTACCAGCGGGTACGACCTGGTATTACATTTCTTCTTAGAACCAAAACCGATCAGGACCCACCAAAACCAGAAATAACCGGTTAAAACCCGACCTAACCCTACCTGAAACCCGAAGAAAAAGATCAAATATCTGACTGCACCCGGAACCGATTCCTACCCAACCCAATTTGGACTTTTGTTGACCATACCTGGAACCGATTCCTACCCGGTTTGTGGACCCTTAGCGTAAACAGTAGAAACTCATATTTAACTTTCTCACATAAAAATCATATTTTCTCTACTCACAACCACTCATAACCATACCATATAATTTACAAAACTTACTCATATAGTTATAGATAACGGGCTGAGAATGCTATTAGACATGGGTCTGAGACTAGTTAGTGAAATATGTATGATATTTTGATCTCCAAGTCACAAGTTAGTGAACTTAAGGAACCAATATTGACAAGTTGGACATAGTTGAATATATCATAAAAAAATTAACTCAATAAAGAACACTAATAATAAAAAATAAAAAAACTAATATTTTCATGAATGGCATTAGGCTTTGAATATATAATCAAAAGAAAAGATTACCCAAAAAAAACCCTCTAATAATCACAACAATTCAAAGTCGAGATTTTAAAGAATGATAATAGAAACAACTTTTGGTACCAAGTTCTGACAACTCCGCCTTTACAACTTCTGAGTCAGCCTAGAAAGGCACAAATATGCGAAGTGTGAGTTCATGCTTCATCAAATCTTTATTTTGGTCACTCAAATCTGCATTAAATTTCTGTATTTTTCCTACATTTATATTCTTTTTTTTTTGAAAGGAGAATTTCATTAAAAAACAACCAGAGACGGTCAACTCCAAGCTAGAGAAAGACCGTCACAAAGAACATTACATCAAAGAAAAAGAAAAATTACACAAATTTCTCCAATCGATCGTACCCTCCTTATGTCTACTCCTACATTTATATCTATTGAAACTTTTTGTAAAGAACTTGCAAAAACGAAGATATATCGATCACAAACCAACACAGATATCACTGGCAATTATTATTATTTCATGCATGTAATTTAGGAAACAAAATGTATTGACTGTACTTATTATGCCTACTCGCCTAAATTAAAAACATCAAATACAAATTATGTCAATCAAATTTACTAAAACAAATAACAGCGTGCATGAAAATATGAGGACGGATGATTATTGTTATGATTGATATTATAAGTGATCATCGGATGAAGGTAACCTGTACACATCTTTTATAGATTGTGTATATAAGAAGAGATGAACATAATGAAAAGTTCGCAAAATGTAACCAAGAAAAATGATGCAATAGATAAATATTATTGAACATGTATAGTCAACTATGTTACTAGAAAAACTAATTTATAGATATGAACTTTGAAAGAATAGCATAAAGATCCAATGATATAAAATATGAGATCATCTTTTGTGAACTTCACAGGTGCTTAATATGTTTTGAGTTATTTATGATATTGCCATCATCATATCACACTCCAAAAAATGAGATCATCTCTTGTGAACTTCACAATGCATTTAACATGTTGTCATGAAAAGATGATCGTCTTACCAAGCATGATTCATCTGGATTTTAAGGAATAATCATATGGTGACATCCTCAGGGTAACTGCCCAGCACACTCAGATAAGTAGCAAACTCCTGTGCAACATATTAACATTAATAATTCATTGTGTTGAATGTTAACCAAGTTAAGTCAAGATCGAGTTGAAAATAAACCTACCTTAAGATGGGAAAGAGCATTCTGGGCCCTTTGGTCAGCCATAGATGCTTGGAAGTCAACATAGAAAAGATAAGGGAAAGACCTGTTCAAGATTTTAAATCGAAGAATGAAGCACATTAAATAGCAAACCTAGAGGTAGGCATTTCAACCTTGCTACTTATCAAAGGGTTGATTTGGATTATATTTTTTCTCGGGTCAAAATCAAAACGTAATATAAAAGAGTAAATACTCAAATATATGTACTGTGTACTGTAAGTTATTTAAAAACTAAAATGCATTTAAAATCCGGTCCAGTTTTATGAGGTTTAAAAAAATTAAATTATAAACTAAACCGTTCGTTACGCTTTAAAAATTTTGAAACTGAGAGGCCAAAGGTTAATAAAAAACCGGATTGATCCGGACTGACTCGATTATGATACCTGCATCTGTCGCAATATCAATCAATCAGTGAAACCAAACCAATGACCATTTAGCATTTACTCATTTAGCATAAACACCCCTACCATTTAGCATAAAAAACCAACATACTTTCTATTTTTTCTCAAAATATCCTTACACAACTTTTTACACATTAAAGCCTGTCCCTCTACACGTTCAATTTAAACAAAATATTGATTTTTTTTTAATTGGAACTGGTGCATCTGGTTGTTTTGCTTATGTGTCCTTTTTCCATTACATGGCTTATACTTTCGATTATTCTGATGGTCTTTTAAATCAATTTGAATGCAACAGTTCTATAAGTGATAACAAGAGTAAATGTAAAGATGTTTTTACTAGCTCAAATGAGTACAAGGAGAGTCCATCTGTTAATAGGAGACTGTGAATACAAATGAGACACTAACCAATATGAACAAATACTAATTAACTACCTAATAAATAAAAATAATTCTCTAGCAGGTTCCCAGTTTTACAAAACAAAAAGTCAATTTTTTTCAAATTTAACATGTAGAGGAACTTTAATGTGAAAAAAATTGTTGAGTACTTCTGTGAGAAAAAAACAGAAAAGTAAGTTGGTTTTTTACCCTATTTGCACTAAAAGAAAATTGATCAAAAGTGGCCAGAGTGTGTTTATAATGCATAAACATGCTACGCCACTTTACTCACAGGATTAGATTAATATTAAAATAGTACAATATCTACTAACAATTGATACTCAACTATTAATGTAAAAATTATAATTTTGGACCAAAAAAAGGTGATGGGTCAACCCAACTTGGCCCATACCCATAAGTTACCACGTTTTGACCTGTTAAGCGACCCACCCATGTTTCCACCTCTAAGAAAAAGTTAATAAAAAAAGTATATTTACATACCCAGGGCTCCCATTGATACTTCCATTATGTGTAGGTAAAGCCTGCCTTTGTAGAGGACGACTTTCAATCTGCATTTACAAAATTAAACTACAAAAACTCAGCAGTGTATTACAATAATCAAAAGCAAATTGTAAGTGATGAAAAGAATTACAAGACTTGCCTTGGTAAGATTTATTTGTCTCATAGCAAACACAGCGAGTGCCTTGAAAAGCATCCCGGGACCCTCATCCAGTGAAAAGACTATACTCGTCTGAGACATAAATTCATAATTTACATGTTATTAAGGTAAAAAATAAGAAAGCATAACAGAATAATTTTTTATTATTGTTTTATTTAGAAAAAGGTACTACTACTAAGCATACCTTGAATGGTCTATCCGTACGAGGAATTATGGGTTCCCTTGCCAACATTAAAAATCGAGTTACGTTATCCGAATAATCCTGAAAAAATAAATCATACAGGTTTAACTTACAACTACCCAGTATAAATATGACACTTATGACCTGTTTACTTATATATAAGTTTACTCAGGTTATTATTGATTACCTGAGTCAAAAAAAATTATTACTTTATTAACATTTTACACAAAATAAGAGCCAAATAAATTTAGCATAAAGAATACGAGTTGAACTTCTCAAACAGATCAAAAGTTACAGTGTGTTTTTAATACAATGAACCTCAAGTCCTCAGCTCGTTTTTTGAGATAAGAGAGCTCAAGCTCGGCTCGACCCGCTTATTCCGCCAAATTTACCCAAAAAAAAAAGAACATTTATCCTAAAACATTTTGAGGTACCTGGATATCTTGTTGAAGCAAATTTAATCCATAAATCTTAGCAGCAGCAGCACTTGCAACTGCTCCAGTATCATCAAGTTTATTCAGAGCAACATGCTGCCAGGGTGGAACGCAATATAAAAAATTAGTAAATAATTATAAACTATAATCATTTATAGAGATGCTAATAGAGTTAATTACACAAAGTATTTAAACAACTTTTTTACATGATATAATAAATATAAAAATGATTCATTGATTCAGCAAGACATGATAATAAGTATATGTATTTATGTTACTCTATTATCGTTGATCAACATAAAGAAGCATTTGAGTAGTACCTTGGCAGCACCAGCAGTATCATCCACGGCTTCTCTGACTATCCCTAGTTTTGTTAAGGTGTTTTCACATTGAGCAAGAGCCTGTAAAACCATTCAAGTACATACACAGTATGTTATATTAATGGAAAGATGAACAAAAAGAATATGTAAAGTAAAGTAAAGTAAACCTGTGGATGGCTAAGAACTCTTTTGAGATGTTCAATTTTGACACCATGGTTAGCCAGCAAGCAATGGCGGATAGAGAGTTTAACTTCTCCAACAATGTGCAATCTGTGACGAAGTAAGAGATCGTAATTCCTATGAATGCTTCCTCCTAAAGAATTCTCAATAGGTAAAACTGCCCGGTCGACTATCCAGCGCTCAACAGCCTGCAGTGAGCGAGCTATTGAAGTTAAATGGCATACAAAATGTAGTAGTAAATAAATAACAATTAAAGCATAGAGTGAAGTGAGGGGTTGACCTCAAAAGCATTTTCAAAGTGTTGACAAGGAACAGGTTGACAGTTGGGGTAAGCCTTCTCGGCAGCAGACTCGCTATACGCGCCTGGAACACCCTGTACTGACATATTATTATTATTATTGAATGAATGCGAGGGAAGCAAGTAAAGTAACCTGATAGGCAACGCGGAGAATTCTGGAACCCTCAGATGGCAATCCGGTCAAATCGGTGGACGTCAAAGGCCCTAAAAATAATAATAATAATAATAATGAGAAATAGAATTGAATGTTAAAGAAGAGTTTAGGGGTTGAAATGAATGAATACTTGGAAGAGAAGTGCTGCTTTTGGTTCCTCCTCCTTCGCTGCTAGTGCCTCCTCCTCCTCCTTGTTGAATAGAAGAAGAACAAGAAGAAGTGGTGAATCGGCGTTGTTGGGGGAATTGGAGTATTGACGGGTGGTTTTGATTTTGATATTGAATACAAGGGTTATTATGCAGCAGAGGATGATGGTTTATTGGAGTCGCCGCCATTGTATTTTTGGTGATGATGATCAAGATCAACGGAGGCCAGGGAAGAGATTCACAAAAATCCCTCTATTTTATTTCAGACAACACAATCAACTACCTTCTTTTTATTTTATTAAACTTCACCGTTTATTTATGACGTGTTTGGGTGAGTTTTTAAAATTTGTTTATTTATCTTCTTGAAAAGAGAAAATTACCGTTTGCCTTCCTGGTAGAGATGGGCAAAAAAACCGGTTGGTGAACCGGTTCAACGGTTTAAACCGAAAACCGGTTTTTACAAAAACCGGTTTGACCGGTTTAGTAACCGCCGGTTCGTATATCGGTTACAAGTTCTAGAGAAAAAACCGGTTACTGAACCGGTTATGGAAAAAACCGGTTAATTTTAAAACCGGTTATTATGAAAAAAACCGGTTATTAACCGGTTATTTTAAAAAAAAAAACCGGTTAATTAAACAAACCGGTTATTAACCGGTTCTAACCGGTTTCTAAACCGGTCCTAACCGGTTAGACCGGTCCGAGTTTTGCACCAAAAAAACCGGTTAATAAACCGGTCCGGTTATTTAAAAACCGGTTTTTTTCCAGGCCAAGAAAAACCGGTCCGGTTATTAACCGAACCGGTTTTTTTAAAAAAACCGATTTGTGCACCTCTACTTCCTGGGTAATATCGTCGTGAGATGGAATAATCACTGAAAAAGAATTTACGCATGTTGTATCATTGGATTTCTCGGGCGGGTTTTTTTTTACTCCCACCGTTAGTTGACCTTCCATTGACTGTTAATGGTTAAGGGTAAAGTCGTCCTTTTGCTCCCCTGATCGATTATAACCCCTCGAATTTGAATTCTCACCCAACGTAATATCATGCACCCCCTAATTTTGCCGATTGGACTTCAAATCTTTTGTCGTGGAACTTATTGTAACTTGCAATGGCGGTCAGCTCGTATTCTATTAGGCCCGAAAATGAGTATTGTGACCCAGAAGACTTGTATGGTAAGGCTTTATTGTTTCCTCTGTATTGGTTTTTTTCTTGTATGTTGTTAACGGGCTGAACGGATGTTGGTTGTTATAGGTGAAAATTATTCAGTGTTCACTATAAAGCTTTTCCATGGAAGGTTGTTCACTACCGAGCCGGATAGAAGATACGACGGAGGAAAGATGACATATGTCGATAAAGTTCAAGTTTCAGAATTTTGCAAAAGTTTGTTGGTTGGAATACTTTGTAAGTTACAATAAGGTTGTGGTACAGTTTGTTATTTTCATTACAAACATCCGCGTGTCAGTTTGGATTTGGGTTTAAAGCCATTGATTGAAGATTATCATTTTCAAGATGTTTGTGCTATGGTTAGAGGTAGTGATGGTGTAGGTAGTCACATTGTTGAGATTTTTGTAGAACATGGCAGAACTAGTGATAATGAAATTGTGGTATATAATTCTTGATTTGTATCTGGTTTTGAAAGTGTTCATGAAGTGAGTGTTGATAAAGAGAGTTCTAGTGAGGGCGATGAAGAGGATTATGATGACAGTTATGATAGTGATCGATCACATGAAAGTGATCCTGATTATACGGTTGCCTTTCAAACACCCTTGGAAGAGGTAGAAGTTGACATGAGATTGTATAAATCTATTATAGATTTTGATGTGGATGAGGCAGAAGGTGATCATATTAGTGATGATGGTTTAAATCATTGCATGGATACCTATGAGAGCTCTGATGATGAGAGCTTGAGGTCTTGAATAGTATGCTAAGAAAGTTCAAGGGGAAAGAAAGGAATAATGATGATGAGTGCCCATTTTTTGTTGGTCAGTTAGTACCATCAAAGGAAACATTGAATGAGATGGTTAAGAGTTATGTTTTCATGGAAGAAGAGATTTGTATATCAAGAAGAATGATCCTTTAAGGTTTAGGGTGATTTGTTTGAGGACCAATCCGAAATTGGTTGCTGGTGAGGGGTCAAATGTGACTAGTCAGGAAAAGGTCAAGGTAAAAAAAGGAATATGAAGCCCACTTGCCCTTGGACTATGCACATCTCAAGATCATCAGATGAGAATAATTGGTGTGTGAAGGCCATTCCAAAAAAACATGAGTGTCTCAAAAGTAGATCATTTGGTCTGTACACAATGTCTACTATTGCCAAAGAGATTGAGGTTGAACTACAAACTACCCCCAACATAGCGGCCAAGGAATTGAAGATAAAATTCCAGCAGAGGCATCAAATATAACTTTCTAAAGCCAAGATCCAAAGAGCTAAGACAATAGCTCTGAAAAGGAAAGAAGGTGACCACACCAAACAATACAGCCACCTCAGATCCTATATTGATGAGCTTCTTAAAGTAAACCCAGGTAGTTCCATTAAATTAGATGTTGAACCATGTGCTAACCCTAACCTTAAAACTAGGCAATTTAGAAGAATATATGTGTGTTATGGTGCTTTGGTTAGAGGATTTAAATTGCTTGGTGGAGAACTTCTTGGGTTGGATGGTTGTTTTATGAAAGGGAAATATCCGGGACAGATTTTGACTGTTGTCGGGACGGATGGCAACAATTGCTTGTATCCTGTTGCCTTTGCAATAATGGAAGCTGAGTGCACATAGACATGGAAATGGTTCTTAGATAACCTTGGAGATGATCTTGACTTGCCTCATGATGCCAATTTCACTTTCGTAAGTGACCGATAAAAGGCATGTACACTTAGCATATATCTTTTATAGACAAACTCATGTACACTAATTATGTTGATTTGACTATTATAGGGACTCATTCAAGCAGTTGAGAGTGTTTTCCCTAGGGTTGAGCATCGCTTTTGTTGTAGACACATCCATGAGAACTTGAGGCAAACTTGGAGGGGAGATTTGTATAAGGGCTTGTTTTATAGGGTAGCATTTGCCACTTCTATCCCATACTTCAACATGGCAATGGAGGAGATTAAGAAAACAAATGTTGATATGTTTCTCTGTCTTAGTGACATCCCGGCAGCAAGATGGTCAAGATCACATTTTTCAGGCAGGGCAAAAAGTGATATGTTGCTGAACAACCTTTGTGAATCTTTCAACAAGCAACTTGTTGGAGCAAGAGACAAGCCGATCATTACATGTTTGGAGTATATTAGAGAGTATTTGACCATGAGGATTGTGAATGTGAAGAAGATGCAAGCCACTGCTAGGGGCCCATTAACACCGCAAGCAACAAAAGCATGGGATGAAATCCAAACAGAAGCAAGCAAATTATCGGTTATGATGGTTGATGAAGTGACTTACCAGGTATCATGATTTTCCTTATTATGATATTACAACCAAACATTTGTTAATATGCAATTATGTTTATAGGTTAAAAGTCTGAGAAGCCAATGTGTGGTGAATGTGAAAAATAGGACATGCACATGCAGGAGTTGGGACTTGACAGGTATGCCATGAAAATATGCGGTGGCAGCTCTATTTGTCATAATAGAAAATAACATGCCTGTCGGTCCATTGGAGAAGTGGGTTGATGAAACTTACCGGTTAGACACTTGGAAGAAGGTGTATAACCACCAAATCAGGCCCATCCTAGGCCCTGATATGTGGACACCCTAAAAATGCCCAGCAATATTAACTCCACCTAAACATCATACTCAAATTGGCAGACCTAAGAAGAGCAGGAAGAAGTGTAACATCCCCAAAATTTCGATCCAAATTTTGACAAATTAATAAAGTTGAAGGATCAAAATTATTCTAAAAATAAGTTATGAGAAAATTTAAATAAAGAAAATAAATCATTTGATAAGGAAATAAAAATATTCCATAGATAAAGTTATCTTATGTTAAGGATATGCAATAAGGAAATTCCATCCCACATTGAAAGATGTAAGAAAGTGGAAGATTTCCACATGGGTATAAATAAGGAAAATAGAATCCATCCGCATGAAAAGTGGTAAAGATTTAGAAGCCCTTTATAAAGAGATAAAATTCCATAGTGATATTCTTTTATGCCTAGCATGCACCCAGTGGTCCTAGCGGAGGGTGCGAAGCACCCCACGCGCACGGGCTCGGGCTCGGGCGAAGGGCGTTGGGCAATGGGCGCAAAGTGGCGCTTTGATGGCGCACTTCGCACGCTCGCATCGCCGCGAGCCGCTTGAGAGCCACCTTAGGCGGAGGGTGCGAAGCACCCCACGCGCACGGGCTCGGGCTCGGGCTCGGGCTCGGGCGAAGGGCGTTGGGCAATGGGCGCAAAGTGGCGCTTTGATGGCGCACTTCGCACGCTCGCATCGCCGCGAGCCGCTTGAGAGCCACCTTAGTATTTTTGGACAATGGGAGTTAAACCCAGAAGTAACGAGCTACCAAAAGACAAAGGACTAAAAGTGAAAATTTGAGTTCAGGGACCCATCGCTCTACACGATGAGCCCAAAACACAGGTCATCGTGTATCGCAATGGACCTTGATGAGTTAGCAGACACGTGTCAGCATCAGGAATGGCGGCGTAGAATATACGGCGCCGCGATACGCGACGGGATCACCAAGACCCATCGCGTATCGCGATGGGTTGCAAGTTCAGCCTATAAAAAGGGGGCTCACGGCTCCTTCATTCTTACACAAATTCATTTTCTCTCTCTAGAAATACTCTCTCACTACCTCGGTTTCCGTGCCCCGACCCGACAATCGTCACCTCATAATCCGTGCCATATACCGACAATTCCTCGAAGTGCATACCACCGTAAATAACCCGACAATCTGTCTCGAAGTACGTGCACAACACGACGACCATCATATGTCACCTCGTTTTGCGTGTCGAGTATCGTAGTGCGTACCAAACTCTGAGGTTCCGACAGTCTAAGCTCTAAAACGCGGAAGAAAGTGGAAGTGCTGCTCGATCAATCTTAGTAATAGAACTTCGAATACCCGTGTAAGGTAGGAGTTCTGCCTAAATCATTATTTTATTATTATATTATATGGCTTAGACCATAGTCATGAGTATAGCCCAAACCTTGATCATAATTATGTTTACTTAAGCTGTAAACATACAAAGGATTATAGTAATGTTTATTTACAATTAAGAAACACATAATTTTTCATTCATAAGGATATAATCATAATATAGTTTCTTCACGATTAAGAAGCGTAGCATTTCATATACAAGGAATACAGCTAAAACATTGTTTCTTCATAATTAAGAAACATAAGATTTTACATTCAAAGCTAGCAGTCAGTGAATGAAGAAGAAACATATTATAGATGTTTCTTCATAAAGAAGGAACTCAGCATATGATTAGTCAATAAACAGAAAGACTACAGGTTTAAATATTTTATTCAAACAAATGATCAATCAAGGTTTAAAGCTATCAAAAATAGACTAAAGGTCTATAGCCGGATCAAAAGACGATCCGGATATTTATATACCTATTTTATTATAGGTCAGTTAATCAATCAATCAGTCAATCAATCATTCATTACAGCCAAGGTTTCAAACGAGATCACCATATCATTCAGAACAGACAATCACAGGTGAATACGTTCAAACCTTTATAACGTGAATACGTTAACCTTTTCAATCAATCTAAACATATTTATACTCAATAAGATGAACGGGTGTTTATCTTAACGAGTCAGACAATGTTTACATGAAATAATGTGATCTTTAAAACGTTATAATACAATATAGACAATCAAAAGCAACTCAGACCGAGTACACATGTGTTTGGATCCAAACATAACTGTTCAGCCCACCAATCAACGGCCGGTGTGGCCGCGAGCTAACGGTCATAACTAGTTCTCCTTGTAGGGGCTATACGCATATAGCTCGGGGGAATGTAACATTCGTTACTTTTTAAACCCGAAAACCCGACCCATTTAAAAATTTTGGTTTATTTATAAATAAATATAAATATATATACATATTTCAAGTTTCGTCTCATGTATTTTTATTTACATTCGTTAAACCGACACGTTATGACGTTTCGATGCCATCGTAATTTTCGTTTATTATTTATATAATATTCTCGAAAATTCAAGTAATTATTCAATCATTCTCTATTCAATTCATTTAATTTATAAAACTCTAGAATTTAATGTTGTACTTAAACGAGACCCGAACTATCCCAAGTATAATACAAAAAAATATCTAACTACATAAACTTTTATTTCATTTATAAGAAAGTACAAGGTTCAATTTGTAAACATTCTTTAAATTCAGTTTTAATATAAAATGAAAGTACAGGGGATGAATATGTAAATTATATATAATAATAATAATAATAATAATAATAATAATAATAATAATAATAATAATAATAATAATAATAATAATAATAATAATAAAAGAAAAGATGCAACAGCAGCACCTCTCGTCCTCCCTCTTCTCGGTTTTCCGGCGAAGACCTCCAGCGGCCGGAATCCGGCGCCGGAGAAAATGAAACATCGCTTTTAACTTTCATCCGATTCGTTAATCCATCCTAATCGACATCTCCACTAACGCTAAGCATTTATACAAGATTAATTTCACCATTAACATGCTAATTAACTCTAATTAATCTCTAACCCGTCATCAATATTAATCAAATCATAACAACACGAAATAAACGCCAATCGGTTCAATTGAGATTGTGAGAAATTACCCTAATCATCATACAAACTCTTCCATATCAACAATCAATCAATGTTTCTAACCTTGAACTCGTTCCCCCATATCCGATTCCGACCAAAGCTTCGTTCATCGTCGATTTCCGGCGCTATCAGGTAATTGATACATGCTTTTGAATCGTTTTTACCCTATTAACAAAACCCCTATCAAATATTGAACAAACAAAGAACAGATTAAAGGAATTGAAATCCTAGGGTTTTGATGAGGAAGATGAACCTGTAACTTGTTTTATATATTTTTTTGTTTCTGAGATCTTAACAAACAAACGATCTGGTCCAACTGGTTAGTCCTTTAACATGCCAATCAGGGGACCCGGGTTCGAACCCGGGTCATAGCAGTTTTTGTTGGTTTGTTCTTTTTATTTTTTAAAACCTTTCTTTTAATATTAATTTACCAAATAAAATTTATAAAAATTATATAAATCAAATAAAATTATATTAAGATAGATAAAATTAGTTTTATCATTCTTTCAACTAAAACCGACTTTCGTTTCCGTTAAGCTTTCGTTAGAAACCCGATTAATATCTATAACTATTATTTCGTTAAACTTTATATTACACTAACACTAATATTTTCAAAGCTAAATTCCGTTAAGATCCATAACTTCATAAACGTTATAGATTTCGAACCCGTCAAGTTCGTTTAAGACAAGCTTAATTAATATATATGTATACTTTAACATAAGATATACCGTTAACATCAAATTTTCCATACACATTATAATATTCAAAATTTATATTAATCTTGTAATGTAAACTAACATAAAATTAATAATTTAATAATTAATTTGTTAAAATTCGTTAACATATAAAATAATATTATAATATCCAACTCCATAATAAAATGTACATTCAACACCTCTAAATCCCGACAACCCGATTTACCTAATTTTATAAGACGTTAGTTTAATATTAATTTTGTACTTTTAATTCTAGTTCGTGACGTTCAATTGCATCGGTTTCATTTTTGCAATATCGGTTGTATTTCAAGTTTGTCTTTAACTTCAAGGTGAGTTTCTCACACCCCCTTTTTACCCTTTTTAACTATTTTGGGGGTAGCATATATATCCTATCAACAATTCAATTTCGTTTATTCATTATTTACAAACTACAATTCGCTACATGGACTTGTGTGTTTACTTGTTACTTGCTACAAATTATTTGCTCATGGATTACTTCAAGATAGTATGATTATACGCCCCCCTTTGCGCTCAATACATTTGTTGTTATGAGTGGAAAAGGGTCTCATTATCCGAGTACGTTGGTGCATAATCCCAACTGGAAATGACCTTATTTGCGCTTATCTGAGTACGCTGGTGCACAATCCCAGTTGGAAAGGACATTACTTGCTCATTTACACTTCTTCATGGAATTGTAGATTTTTATGTACTTATATCAAAACTTGTGTGAACTCACCAACTATTCATATAGTTGACCTTTATTTATATATATGCTACAGGTACCTTATTTTGAAGATGTTGCCGTGACAAAGACATTAGTACTTAGGTTATATTAATAAATGGCCAAAGTGTTAATTGTTCTTGTATTTTCTTGTTACAAACTTGTGTACTTGGTGTTTAAATTAATTAATGATAATATTGTCACTTAATAGTGTCACATGTGTTTTGGGCAATCTGTACGTCACACTCGGGCGTATTCCGCTTTAGCCGGGGTGTTACAGGGAACAACTGTGTGTGTGTAGGGGAGTGGTACAAAGCCCAGATGTGGACGTGCATCTGCTGAGTGTACAGAAAACTATAATTGTATTGTAATTGTCATTCAAAATGTTTTATAGAGTCTTATGTGTTCACCAGCATATAGTTGACGTATTTTTCCACATTTCAGGGAAACATATTAGCACAGGTAGCAAGGAATATAGTCATTCACGAAGATAGACGCTCGCAAGGTAGAGATGGCTCAGTTTTAAATTATTAAAATATTATAAATAAGATTTAAACATGATTTATAAATCAAACACTCGGGTATTTATTATCCGAGCAAAATTTCAAATAAATTAATATTTTATTTTAACCAAAGTCTTCCGCTAAAATAAACCGCAACTCTGATGTATTTACAAAACAAATACCAATTATTGGTCATACGCCTATGCCCTAAGCCGGGGTGTGACAAGAAGGCACTAGGTGAGAGGAAGAAATTGACAGCTAACAAGAAGAGTAAGATGAAGATTGAAGAGGTTCAGGAAGTGTTTTTTGCAGGAGGCAGACTCACTAGGGTGGGGCATGAAAAGAGTTGTGGAAGATGTGGAGTTTTCGGACACAACATCAGAACTTGCAAGGCAACAAGTCAACACTAATGATGTCAACAAGGTGTGTTTGAGTAAGATTGATGGTGCGTGTTTAAGACAATTTAAGACTTGTGTTTGAAACAATGTGTGTGTTTGTGTTTGAACTTGCTGGTACCATGTGTGTGTTATCATGGTTTGTGTTTAAAACAATTTAAGAATTGTAGAATGTGTGTTTGATTTGGGATATGACGGTTTGTATGTTATTTACACAGTTTGTGTTTAATGCTTTTAATACTAGTAGTAGTAGTCAAATCATGCAAACAATACAGTACATTTAATCATGTCAAATTAAAGTACAATTCAAATGCAAACAATACTAGAAAACAAGTACAATGCTACTTCCAATGAAAATAATCATTTGACCGGTCAGAGTCCCACACTGGATCGTCTTCATATGGATCATGATAGTAATCTTCTTCCGGCTCACTGGTGTAGTTGAAAGCTGCTTTCAACTACTCAGGGTCATAATCATCACCAGGATCCATTTCATGTTCTTCACTTGGTCTAAATAAGTCATCTTGTACCAAATAAGCCATCAACTCATTTTCTCCCAATTGACATTCCTTATCTTCCATTTGACTTGCTTCGTTGTCAAATTACACATTCTCAATTTCATCATTCCCAAACTCAACATTCTCAGTTTCATCATGGGTGCAACATGACTGATAATGTGGGACATAAATTTAAAGTAAATAGATGAAGCAAGAAACTCTAAACATTCAACATAAACTAGAATAACAACAACAACAAAGATTACATTATCCCATACTACAAATACAATGTTAACAACTAATAAATAAACACAAACATAAACAAAGAACAAAAACCAACTAATTCCTAGCAACATCTTCAAGCTTGTTACTTCTTTGGTTTTCATTCTTGCAAACTCATCTTTCTTGTTCATCATCTTCATCATTGCTTGAATTACCTTTTCACAACTACGGCATGTGGGATCATCAGCCCATTTTAGCCATCCATAACTCCCCTTCTGTAATGGACTTAGTATATTAACAAACAAACAACCTAACCAACTATAACATCAATATCACATTTAACAGAATCAGTTACCCCTAAAATTTAACTAAGCCAAATTAAAGGAATCAACATCGATTAACGGACAAGAACCCTAATTCGTGAGTAATTAAACACTTACACAACACAAGAATTGACGACACGGGTTTGCATTGGTCCTGGATATCCGGTAACATGTCCCGGCACCACATCGGCATCTCACACAAGAGTCGTCTACACGGGAAGGCTTGGAAGGTGACCCCGAGGAGTATTGACTTGACTTGGATTGAGACATCTGGTGTTAATCGATGAAGAAGCTAATACGCCGGAGATAATACGGGGAAAGAAGATCACCGGAGATAATACGGGGAAAGAAGGGGAAGTGTTATAATATCGATACAAGGGTAAGATAGTAAATTCGCAAAATTTTAACGAGTCAACGGAAGGTCAACTAACGGTGGGAGTCAAAAAACTCGCCCGAGAAATCCAATGGTACAACATGCGTAAATTCTTTTTCAGTGGTTATTCCATCTCGCGACCATATTACCCAGGGAGGCAAACGGTAATTTTCTCTTTTGAAAAATAAAATGTGTTTGTCAAAGCTATAAAATGAAGCTTCTCAAAATAAACAAACAAATAAGTTTTAAAAGCTCATTTAAACATCCTCTAACATATTTACATAGTATTATTTTTTTTCTTTTATCTAAAAAGAAAAAAAGTATCTGTAACAACTCGGGTTTTTATTTATTATTTTAATAACCGTAACCCGATCCGTCTCTATCTTCGGGAAATTTAAACGATAAATATCGTGCTTACCGAATAATTATTATTTTATTATTAATTTCTTATCATACTTATTTAATATTAAAAAATATATATATAACTTTTAAAGATATACATTTTTACCCTAAACTAAACTTTAATCTCTAATTGTTTCCACCTCCATAGTTCAAGGGCTTAAGTGCAAATATCTTTTATTTTAACCCAGAAACCCAATATCCTTTTACCAAACCCGTATCCAGATCCGTTACCCGACCTAAACTCAAACCCAATTTCGTTATCTTAAACCCGAATTCAAATTGTGATGTCTTGGGCAACAATTCTCGCACCCAACATAGAAATTAAATCAACTATTACGTTATACATGCTTATTTCGGCTCAACCGTCCATCTAATTGGGTAAACTCGATCACAATGATTTGTTTACCATATTTTGCCCTAACCGACACCTCATGAGACGTATTATACAAGCTACGAACGTTTATAACTCTATTAAATCTGCAGTCCCAACCCTCAAGTCGTCGCCAACCTTAACCCCAACATTAATTGGATTATCATGTCTGTTTGCACCATGTTCTTCGTCATCCTAGCGTCGGCCCTCTGTCGATCTAATTTAACATCAAATCAAAAGTGATTAAGGTAATAAGATTCATAGTTGTGTTCGTCGTTGTATGTATTGAATTAACCCTAACGTTAATTGAATAAACAGTTAACGGATAACAGATTTGTTTGTTAGGGTTCTTAGCAATTGGGGGTTTTCATCTTGTTCTTACTTATTTAATTGTTTGCGTCTTTTTACCAACAAACACACCAGCGCAGGTGGCTGGTGTGTGCTCGCGTTAAGGTTGTTAGGGCTGGGGGCCAGGTTCGAATCCCTCCCAGGCCGGATTTTTAGTATTTTTTTGTTTATTTTTCTTTTAAATCAGTTAACAAATATATTATTAATATTAATTAATTAATTAAAACTATTTTATTGAAAACCAACTTTATGATACTTGTTTTCTTACGTTTTCGTTCGTGAATATACGTATATGTAAGCATATATGTTTATATATATGTATATATAATAATATAAAAACTAATATTTGATATATAAATATATGTAACAAGTAAATTTCATATATAAGTATATTTATATAATTTAAATTGACAAACTAATAATATTTTTTAAAAGATTTATTTTACTTTTATATTATAACATACTTTATATATTTATATACTTTATAAAACGAACAATATCTTAAAATGTGTTTTACTTTTATTTAAACAAACTAATGATTTTGCATATTATATCTTATCATATTATTATATTAATTATGATTAAAAAGGGGTATACTATTAACTTAATAATGATTGTAATTATTGAGCTTTCATAATCGATCTAGTTCATTAACTTAAACGTATTCGTATTCTCTTTGTTCCTTTTAGGCTTTATCGTCAACGTGTGATATCCACATTCTTAATATTCAATTTCACCTTTGTTCGTCTATTGAGGTATCACATTCCCCCTTTTTTACACTTATTTTTACCGTTTTAGGGACATATGCGTAAATATATTTCTCATATATACTTATACACAAAACTGCAACTATTGTCTTATGTGTTAACAATTTATACCTTACTTGTTTATGTGCTTATATGCTTTACGTGAACCGCATTCGGAGAGGTCCAACATTTCTCAGAATAGTATGATCATACGCCAGTCGTTATTACTTTGTGCTTCTCGACATCTCAGTTATACTCGCTCATTTGGTTAATTAGTTATTCTCATATGACTTGTTGCAATTACTTAATTTTATATATGTTAGGACTGATATTTTCTCTGCTGAGGATATATTATCCTTGAAGATATGTTTGGATCTGTTATCCTCCCGAAGAGCTCCAGAACCATGTCAACGATCAAGGATCCTCAGAGGTTAGTATTGTTAACAATTGTTTCATGTGTGTAGGTTAATGTTCAACAGAAGTAACGGCTATGTGACTTGGTCCACCTTAAATATCTCAACTTGGAGGCTACCAGCACGTGGTCATTGGACGTTGGAAGACTAGTGGGATAGTGGTGAATAGATAGGACATATTGTTGTATTTCTTTTTTATATACATCGAGATGAGATCGATTAGGGAGATCACTGTATTCCACACACTCAGAGCAGAACTCACTATTCTCTCTATACACGTTAGCAATTACTATAACATCGATCTAGTCTCCACAACACTTGTAACCCATTTTTTGATATTAATAAATCGGTGATCGACGAGTTGTCATCACCCGGGGTTTTTTTCTTTTGATCTGAACAAGGTCAAAAGGTTTTTCCTCGCAACAAATCACTGTGTTCATTCCATTTTCGTTCATACAATTGTTATTGTCATCGTAGCACTAGACCTCACTTTTACGGATTTGGATACATTATCCTTGGAAGATTTTTATCCAAAACAATTTGGCGTCCACCGTGAGGTAATTGGTGCTATAATCCATATCATTCCCATCAATTTTCGATGTTTTCATACCTATATCACTATCAATGGCCTCTCAATAAACCTCTGCTTCATCAACTATGCCATCTTCGGTTCCTCTCTCATCAAGGACTTTGTCGCCGATGCCTCCGCCAATCACGGGAGCACCACGGCTTGCTGCTGCTGGAAGCAAAATACAGCTGCTAGTCTTCTAGAGCTCAAGAACCACTGCTTCCACCCCGGTGGTTAGTACTAACAATGATGTTTCTAATATGTTTTTGCAGGTAAAAACATATATGGAGCAGCAGACTAAGACCAACCAGAGGATCCTTCGTGGGATAGAGGATCTCAAGAAAACTAAGAGGCCAGCGGAGGATCACACTCCCTTGATGCCTAGGATGCTGGGTTTCACCATTCCAGGATCCTTGGCTCAGTTTACTCAAGGATCATCTATTCAACAGGGGTTGGGTCAACAGACTCAAGGATCCTCACTGTTTCAGCCAGGATCATCTATCCTCCAACAGGGGTCTATGGGTCAACAGACTCAAGGATCCTCATTATTTCAGCCAGGATCATCTATCCTTCAACAAGGGTCCATGGGTCAGCAAACTCAAGGATCCTCTTACTTCCAACAAGGATCATCTATCCTTCAACCGGGGTCCATGGGTCAACTGGCTCAAGGATCCTCAACTCTCCCACAAGGATCTTCCATCCTTCAAACAGGATCCTCTAGATTGTATCACCAAGGATCCTATAATTCCCAACCTCAAGGATCCTTCTTTCAGAATCAAGGATCCTCATGAGTTCAACATCAACGATCCTCCGAAGTCCATGAAGGAGATATAATCCCCATGCAAACCATAGCTTCTGGAGGACCAACTCCTATTGCAGACTCCTCTTATCCCAGCTAAACCTACGGGATGCCAGCCTTCACCCAGCTAAGAGGTAACTTGTATGATCCTATATCCTTTAACGCTAACCGTGGTCCCCATGCAGGATGTAGGCATCAATCAGGCTATGGCCAAAGAGCTACATAAGCTCAAGGATATGATATCCAGTGTTCCCGGGGTGATACGACCAATCCCCGAGATACCTGAGGAAAGCCACAAGTTATCCCGATTTGCTCCACCTATCTGTGATGCTGAAATCCCGAAGCGATTCCAAACCCCTAACATGAAGACTTACGACGGAACCACTGATCCTGAAGAACATGTGGCACAATACAGAGAAAGGATGGAGATCAACCCTATCCCAGAGAGACTCAAGGAAGCTTGCTTATTCAAAGGCTTCGGATCCACACTCACAGGATCCGCCTTAAAATGGCTGCTAAGTCTTCCTCCCTTTTCGGTTACTTCATTTTCAAATTTAGTTAACTTGTTCAACAGCCAGTTTTCCTGTAGTAGGAAATTCGAGAAGTTAACTAGTGATTTATACCGAGTTATCCAACCTAGTGATGAATCCCTTAGGGATTTTGTTACGAGGTTCGGCAGGGAAGCTCTAGAAATCCCTAATCTTGACATGGCTACTGCTGTTGAAGCATTCAAGATGGGACTTCAGAGGGGCTCCCCCTTTATTATGATCTTGTGATGACTCCTTACAGGTCTCTAGATGAAGTAAGAAACAGGGCACTCAGATTCATACGGTTGGAAGATGATAAGAGGATCCAGGATCGTCTAGGGAATCAAACAAAACAAGATTCCTCTGACAAGAAGCAAGGATTCTCGTTCAAGAACAACAACTCGAAGCCTACTCTAAATTCAACAATCAAAACGTTCGAGCTGTCGAGGAAGAGAATGATGATGAGGACTACCCCAGCATTTCAGAATATTGTTTCTCTGTGGATACCCATGGCTTAATTTGTGCCATGAAGGATCTAGGAGAAAAAGCAAGGTGGCCCAGAAAGAATGAGAAGACAACCATATTCAAAGACAAATCTAAATGGTGTGCTTTCCACGAAGATTATGGCCACATGACAGATGAGTGCATTGGCTTAAGGAGGGAAATCAGATACCTCCTAAGCAACGGCTACTTCAAAGAGCTCTTGGGAAGGAAGAAGTCCAAAATCCAGGATCCTGAAGATCTTCCACAAAAAGCAACACCACCACCACTAGATGCTCATGTGATCAACTTCGTCTCCAGAGATTACGACATATTTCAAACTTCTTGTCCTAAAGAAGAGTTCAAGCTGGACAATGAAAGAAGGCCACTCATCCCCACTACTCGAATAACTGATGAGTGAATATTCTTTGATTCGAGTATCCAGAATCCTCACCAGGATGAACTGGACGTGCGAATGGTCAATTTCATCTCTGGAGGATCCGACATATATGGAACTTCCTTCTCCGCAGCAAAAAGGCTCGCCAAAGAGATCAAGTTGGATAACGGAGACCGACCAATAGTATCCACCACTTTAACGACAGACAAAAGGATCTTCTTCGATGAGGAAGACAAACTAAACATCCAGGATCCTGACCATGACGGTTTAATTATTACTTTATTTATCGCTAACCATTATGTACGCTGGATCCTAGTGGACGGTGGAAGCTCGGTCAACATCATCCATCATGATTTTACATATTTAAACAAGGCATGTCCCAAGGATCCTTTCCCGTTACCACATATAGACTCCATGGTGGATGCAACGGCAGGACATGAAATGCTTACCTTCATGGATGCTTCCTCTGGATTTCAACAAATTCAGATGGAACCATCTGATCAAAAGGATATCGCATTCATGACTCCTACCGGCATATATTGTTATATTGCTATGTCATTTGGACTAAGAAATGCAGGGGCAACATACCAAAGATTGGTCAACATGATGTTCAAGGATCAGCTAGGCAAAACCATGGAAGTCTACATAGATGACATGGTGGTGAAGTCAAAGAAAATTGAGGATCACCTCAGGGATCTTGAAGAAGCTTTCAATATCCTTGACCAGTATAACATGAAACTGAACCCATCAAAATGCCATTTTGGTGTTAAGGCTGGAAAGTTTCTGGGATATATGGTGACTAAAAGAGAAATTGATGCAAGCCCAGAGCAGATTGAAGCCATCATCAACCTAAAGTCGCCTGCAAACGCCAAGGATGTTCAAAGGCTAACGGGAAGAATAGCCGCTCTCAACCGATTCATCTCAAAATCCTCCGAGAATTGCAAAGACTTCTACGACATTCTTATAAAGAATAAGAAGTTTGAATGGACAGAAAAGCATGAGGTTGCGCTCAAATCCTTGAAGGATTACTTATCCTCAGCTCCAGCCCTGATGAAGCCTGTGGATGGAGAATCCTTATATTTATATCTGGCAGTCTCAGGTAATGAAGTGAGTGATGTTCTTGTCAAGGATCACGAAAGTGAACAACACCCCGTATATTATGTAAGAAAGAGTCTGTTAGATGCAGAAGCCAGGTACTCTCACCTAGAAAAATTAATCATTGCTTTAATTATGGCTTCTACTGAATTAAGACATTATTTTGAGACTCATACTATTATTTGAGAACTAATTATCCTGTTAAGAATGTTTTTAGAAAGCCAGAATTGTCAGGAAGGATGGCTAAGTGGGCTGTAAAGCTGAGTGCATATGGCATTCAGTATGAGCCAAGAACAACTATCAAATCACAGGCGCTAGCAGACTTTGTGGCTGATTTCGGCAGTGACATGCAAAAAGAGGCTGATTTAGAAGTGCAACAACTAGAAGAAACCAAGGATCCTTGGATCCTCTTCACAGATGGAGCATCCAACGTAAGAGGAACATGATTGGGCATACTAATGAATCGTCATAAGGGGAAATAATACCCTAGTCCATTGCATGTGCATTTCAAGCCACCAACAATGAGGCAGAGTATGAAGCACTCATCACAGGTATACTTTTAGCCAAAAGCATGAGGATCAGGTATCTTCAAGTTTATATGGATTCTTTACTTATAACTAACCACTTTAACGGCTTTTATACCGTAAAAGGTGAGAATATGATCAAATATTTAGAAATTGTGAAGGAATTAGCAAAATCCTTAGAAATGTTTAGTATAGTACAGGTACCAAGAGAGGAAAATGTTGGGGCAGAAGCCTTAGCAAATTTAGCCTCATCCTTGAAAATTCCAGAAGATACAAGGATCCCAATCATCTATATACTCTCGCCAGCAATAGGAGAGCAAGAAGTTGGGGAGATAACAAGTGATAAGCAGATTGTACTTTGGGATCCATTATCCTCAGCCAGCCAAGGATCCTGGATCCTCCCAATCAAAAAATACATTCAGACTGGAGAGATTCCAACCATTGAGAATCCCAAATCCTCAAACTCAAGGTATCACAATATATTTTATTAAATGATATACTATACAGGAAATCTCTTGCAGGTCCATACTTGAGGTGCATCGAGGATCCTGAAATCCAAGAGGTGCTCAAAGACTTTCATGAAGGTGATTGCGGCAACCACACAGGGGGGAGAGCATTTTTCTCCAGGATACTTAAGACTGGGTAATTCTGGCCGACGATGAAAAAGGATGAAATGGAATATTCGAAAAAGTGTGATGCTTGTAAAGGCATGCAAATATCCTTCATCAGCCAACAGAACCGATGTATCCTATATCCTCTTCATGGCCTTTCATGAAGTGGGGAATGGACATTGTTGGTAAGCTACCAAAGGCACCAGGTGGAACGGTCTTTATGCTTGCCATGACAGACTACTTCTCTAAATGGATTGAGGCAGAAGCATTCGTACAAGTCCGAGAAAGGGAAGTTATATCTTTTATTAAAAGGAATATTATAACTAGATTTGGTATTCCTTCTGAAATTATTTGTGATAATGGTTCCTAATTTATTGGGAAAAAAACAACTAACTTTTGTGACAGCTGGGGCATCAAGATGATTACCTCAACTCCAGTGCATCCTCAAGCTAATGGTCAAGCGGAGTCTAGCAACAAAATCATCATCAACAATTTAAAGAAGAAGTTAGAAACCAAGAAGGGTAAATGGGCTGAATAACTACCTTATGTTCTTTGGGCTGACAGGACAACACCCAAGAATTCAACGGGCCAAACACCCTTCTCACTGGTGTTTGGATCAGAAGCAGTTATTCCTACAGAAATGGTGGTTCCCACAGCTAGGACAACAATCCGCGATCCTGAGGCCAATGTAGAGATCCTGCTTGAAGACTTGGATACTGTTGAAGAACTCAGAAACCTAGCCAAGATCAGAATGGCAGCATATCAACAATGGGTAGCTGGGGCATACAAAAAAAATATCAGGATTAGAAGATTTCAAGAGGGAGATTTAATTTTGAAGAAAGCCTTTCAAAACACAACCAATCCGGCTGATGGCAAGTTAGCACCCAAATGGGAAGGTCCTTATCTGATCGAGTCGGAGGCAGGAAAGGGGGCATATCATTTGCTCACTATGGAAGGCAATAGGTTACTAAGATCATGGAATGCTATCCACCACAAAAAATACTTTTTCTGATCAGGACCAAGTATCCTCTAAGGATTGAATATCCTTAAAGGATCAAGGATCCCCAAAATTGGTAATATCTATCTGATCATTTATCCTTTTAAATTCTTTTTACTTATTTAAGGATAATGTATTCTTAACATTTTTTTTGTTTCTTCCAAGTTTTAAGTATCAGTGTAGGATATTAATAAGATGTGTAATAACCAAGAGGTTGGCCACTTCTCCTTTGCATTCAAGGTAGTTTACTATTTCCTTTGGCCTAGCCCACGATTGGATATGACCCCCGATGGTCATATCCCCTAAGGTTTAAAGGTTTTCACCTTTCTTATAAATTGAGTTTCTACTCTTCGCTTGGAGCGCACACTATCCAACGTGTAGTCTGGGGCAGCGGGATCAGTACACGCTTAGTGGCTGACAATTTCGTTGCTTTCGGCTATATGGAGGATCCTACGATTTATGGTAGACGTACCATACCACCGGTTTATAACGTTTTCACGTTATATTACGTTTGGGCTAAATCTCGGTTTGGGTGAGTCCCTAGTTAACATCCGTATTTGGGCTTGTCCTCAGTTTTGGGCTTATCCCCAGTTTTGGGCTTGTCCCTAGTTTTGGGCTTGTCACCAGTTTCACGGGCTTGTCCCCAGTACACGGGCTTTTCCCCAGTTGCACAGGCTTGTCCCCATTTTATTGGTGGGCTTGTCCCCAGCTTAATGAGTTTAATCCCAAATGACATTATGAGTTGTTTGTAACAGATTTACTAAGTTCATTGTGAAGATCAAAACTTACAGATTCAAAATCCTTAAATTGCTTCTACAAAGATCACCTAAGGCTCATTATTTGTGGTAACTTAGGTCTACTTAGACCTTGTGGTATGATTTCTACTTTTAAATTTATATTGGTTTAGCTAGGATCCTTATAAATCTTTTTGTTTAAATATTTAACATCTTTGAATTATTTCTATTAGGATATTCTATCCTAAAATTTTTAATTATTTTTCTAAGGATATTATATCCAAAAATTTATATAATCGCTTTTTCTTAAGGATATTCTATCCTAAAATTTTTTACTCAAAATTATTTCTTAAAACTCTCAATAAAGCTAAGATTATATCAAATAAACTTTCAAAATAACAAGTAACAAAGCAAATAGTCAAAACATTTAGATTATCATTAATATAAGCCGCGTGGACTTATCCAAAATTCTTAACCCGGATTTCGCCATATAAAAGATGGACCATCCACCCGGGTTAAGTAAAGGTTACTAATTGTTCTTAGGATGCAGGAAAATAAAAGCCAGAGGCACTAAAGGTTTCATCCTCATAAACAGAGGATCCATCCACCTTAAGTACCCCTGAAAATTGTCTTGAGGATCACAGATCCTTAAACCCTACTTACTATTGTTTATTACAAACCAGATTATCCTTAAAAACATCAACATAAAAAAAATAAAAAGTGGGTTCGGGCCTTGTCTTCTTTATCCTTCATCGCCCACTTATGTTGCATCTTCACCCTTTGCAGCACCTTCTCCTTCACCAGCTTCAGCCACCTCCTTGACGCCACTAGTCCCAGCCTCATTTTCCTCAGCCATCTCCTCATCCTCTTCGCCACCAAGAGCTTCCAGGGCAGACTTCCACTTGTTCACGTCCCAGGTCGCCTTATCAAAAGCAGAGTCACTAGCCTCCTTCTCCATCTTGATCCGCGCTTGGAAAACCGACCTAGCGGCCCACATCTTGGCCTCATCTGTAGCCTGTTTCACCACTTCTTGGTGCTGGGTCTCCGCTAAGGATAGCTGATCCTCCAACTGTTTTTTGTCTTTGGAGAGTTGGATCATGGCCTTGTCCTTGGCAACCACGGATTTTCCTAGTCCTGATAGCTTCTCACTCATCTGACTGACAATCTTTTCGTAATGCTCTTTGAAAGCATTCATAGCCTAAAACCAACGAGAAGTATAAGTTACGAGGATATTGGATGCTTAAAAGCGATGTTACAGGATACATGATACTTACATTCAGGACCATGTCATAGTGAGTTTCGAGATCAGAGGACCTCTTCCTCTTGGATGAGGCAGACTTGGCTCTGGTCGTTGAAGTCTTAGGCTCGGAACTGGTTGCTGCCATCAAGGCTTCCTTCTTAATGTCCGGAGAGGTGACCATACAATCAATGTCTTCCAAGGAAAACCTGCTAGCTGACTTCTGAGACTTCTTGGCGCCTACAAAGGATAAGTAAACAGATAAGTATTTCTTCTAATTCTATTTACCTTAAAATTACTATAATAAACTTACTTGACATGCTGGAACCCGAGGAGATATCACAGAAAGCTTCAACAAAGCGAGCCTAAAAGGTTCTAACCTCGGTATCCAGTGCAAGGAACCGTTTTGTTTTTAATATGTACCAGGTAACTTACCCAAAAAGCAAATTTGTCCACTGCAAACAAAACGAAGAATCAGAATTATAACTAAAGCTCAAGGATCCTACTATTTTCTAAGGATCCAGGATCCTACCCTTTCTAACCCACTTTGAAGGAAGGTCAACCCCCCCAGGTATGGAGCCACGTTTTACAAAGAAAAACTGGTTCCTCTAGAAGAGATCGTTTAAAGTCACTTTCAAGATCGGGTGGGGTTGTCAAGGCTTGGATTTCAAGATGAAGCGGGCAGGACCGTGAGTAGTAAGGGTGTATAGATGTGAAAGTTTTGGAAGACCGAAGTCGATCTTTTGTTCCTCGATGATTATTTCTATAGTGCTGAGAACTTGCCATACCATAGGCATAGCCTGAATATAGGATATGCCCGTGGAATCGAAGAAGCTTTGGGTAAAAGTAGGGAATGGATAGCGATAACCAATCAAGAAAGGACAAGCGGGCATACAAACCCAGGTCTGAGAGTAAATGTCGCATCAGATTCCGGCATTGTATGGATGGAACACTGTTCCCGAAGGAAACAACGCTCGAAGTTCATTGATATAATGCTAAATATATATGTTTCCCTTGTTTATTTTATTTAATATTTTAATAGTTTTTGTTCGTTTTTAGTCGAGATTTGTATACTACTAACGTTTTTATGTTTCGTAAGTTCTGGGGTTTGATCGTGATGAAAAAGAGCGAAAAACGAGCTAAAACGAGCCGAAACAGAGATCCGGAACGCATCAGGAAGGAATCGGACAGAGAACCTGTCAGACCGGGCTGGTCTGACCGCCCCCATAGAAGAGCACGTGGCGCTGCGCCTAGGGGAAAGGTAAAAAGGCCTAGGCGCGGCGCCTAGGCACAACTGGGCTAAAAATATGTTCAATTTTGTTTATTGTCGGGCTTGGTTTTCGCTATTTAAACACCTTTAACTTAAACCTGATATAACCTGAAGCCACCGGACGATTTTGGAGAGTTCTTGGAGCTATTTTACGAGTTTGTGGTGATTTTGAAGGCACGAGAACAGCCGGTGAAGAGCTTTACGTTTAAAATCGAAGACTACGGGTTTTATCGCCTTTAATATTTCGTTTCTCATTATTTCACCATGTTTTCAGTTTTATTTGCTTTGTTTGATTTAGATTACATGATGCTAGGCTAAACTTCATAAACTACCTAGGTCATGATGAACCTTTGTTCGGTTTGATTTTGATTGGGATTTCTTTTCATTATGGATTTTATGTTCTAAGTATAGTGTTGCGTTTGAATTAATTGATGCGCATGATTGCTTGGTTTTATTTACTTGGATTTATTGTTTCACATTACCCTTGGTGATTGTTTCATAGGATAGGGTTTTGTTAGGTCATTTATTGTGTGTTCTTGACTAGTTTATGATTGATATGCATTAAAATCACAGAATCAATAAAATCAATTAAATAGATAAAAGTGAGCTGCTAGCCTAGAAAGCTGTAAGGTGATAGGTTATCGATAGATCTTTGTTGGTCAGGATTGCTAGATTTAGTTCTTCGTAAGGAGTCCGTCTATGTTTTATTGTCAGCTTAGTCTATTAAGTCAGTTGAGTCTTCTTAACTTTCTTTGATTTCCGCGCTGTAAGGTAGGATTTCGTCATAAAGATACTTAGACATACATTATTAAATAACCGTAAGGAAGTTTAATATATAAAACTGGTGAGTCTTATAACTTGTTAGAAATCCATAGGTGTCTTCTTGAAGGTCAAGGGTCCTGTTCGGGTTTTCTGTCAAGGGTCTATTTTACGATCCCAGTTCCATAACTTAAGTTTCCCATTTGATTGATTGTCGTGACATTGGGGATTCTAGGCTAGGTAGTTATTTTCATCATCTGAGTTAATCTAAGTGTTTTAATAGTTTATTATATTTTATTTAATTAGGGTTAGGTTTAGTTAATTAATAATTAGTTTAAAACCCCCCTTCAAACATTATTATTAAATAGTTACGTCTTGTAGTTGAGTCTAATTAGCTGGTATACGTAATTTATAGCGTCTAGTGGGTTCGATATTCCGACTTACTTAGCTGTACTAGAGTCGACCGGTACACTTGCCGGTTAGTAGTTAAGTTAAGTTTAAGATTCTAGAACTATTACTTAGTGTCTAGATTAGCTTATTTTTAGTTAATAATTATTTGACTACTTCAAGCACATCAAGTTTTTGGTGTTGTTTCCGGGGACTCTTGGCGATTGCGTTGCTAGCTTTGATTGGAATTACTTGCTATATACGTGCTATTGTGTTTTTGCTTTTGAGGTTTTAGGGTTTTAGTTAATTAGCTTTTTACGTGTTTATTTTTTTTATTGTGAGTCGTAGGTGTCTAATTGTCCGTGTCTTTTGCTTGTTTAGATTCTTGTAATTATGTTTGAAATTTGTAATGAACCTCACTTTACCATTAAATGTCCATATAATAGTAACCTTAATTGTGATACGTGTGGTGATCCTCATTTACACTATGATTGTCCATACAAGGGTTCTCGCTTTATTTATTATAGATGCGCTGGTTATCATATGACTCGTGCATGTCCATATAATTGTACTAACCCTTATGTGCAGCCGGTACAAAATTTTTCAGGGACCTTTTCCGTATTATTTTGATAATTCGTATCAGCAACCTCAGCAAAACTAGGAGCAGTGTTATGATCAATTTTCTAATAGTTTTTCTGATGAGGATGTAGCTGCTATGGGTAGGATAGAAAAGATGTTGGTCCAATACATGGCTACAGATACCCAAAAGATATTCGTTGAGCATGATACCATCTTAAAAAATCACCAGGATATTATTACAGATCTCCAACATCAAGTAGAAGAAATTTCTAGGAGACTGGATGAAGAAGATGAAATGGAGAGGCTGAGATCCTTGGAATATGTTGAGCACTCAGATAAGGAGATCATTCAAGTAACGGAGATAAAAATGGATGTTGAAGTCCCACCTCCGGTTTCACATGCTATTATTGATTTTTGGAGTGACTCTGATGATGAGATAAACGAAGACGAGAGTGTGCAGCTGGAGGAGCAACCGACACCTGGTTATAAGTATGATGCGGAAGGAAACTATTTGGGATACATGAATCGGTTAGCGAGTTGTTCCCGACGTTTCCAGAAGAAGGGAAAGAGCCAATCATGGAATATGTAGATGAAGAAGAGGAGCTCATCCCGGATACAGAGACACGAGTGGCTGATGAAATCCCACCTCAGGTTTCACAGGTATATGTTGCTAATTGTACTGAGTTTTGTAGTGACTCGATGATGATTGTGACGAGGAGGAGTGGGCTGCATATCTGAGATCAATTATGGTGAAACCTGTGTTTGAGGAAGGGATAGAATTTGAAGAGTCATTCGAGCTAATGTTCGGTGTTGAGGATATGGTTAAGGTTGATAATGAGCTTAATGAGGAAGATGAATTCCTAAATATGGAGTTGGATGGATTGTCAGATTATGATGAGGGAGACACATTGGACGTTAATGAGGATGTTGCGTTTTTCGAGGCCCTACTTGTAGAGGACAGTGTAGATGAGGATGTGGTGTTAGAGGAAGAACACTACTGCCGACCCGTGGATTGTGTTTTGAATGCTTCTCGGGAATTAAAACCACGGGAGAAGGTCGGGGGTGATAGGTTACCCGAAAATCGAAGTTGCGTATATTTTAGGAGATGGTCTACGGGAGTGAAAAAGCCATTAAATGTCAAACACGACCAGTCTTCTCGATACTTACAACGCATTCGGCTCTTGCCAGGTAAGTTTAAATATAGGTGGTCTGACCCGTTACTGATTTTTAATTCTAAGTTAATATTTTGCGGTTCCATCATTGATATATTATTGTTTGATAAATTCCGGGTGGAACCAAACGGGTTAGATAGGGTCCAGATTAAGGAGAAACCTCCTAATTAACTTCAAGTGTGGGGAGGCTTCACAGAGTTTGTATAATTTATCGAGTCACTAACGTAGTTTTTTGTAGTTTTCTTTGTTTTTTGTATTTTTAAGTTTTGCTAGGTAAAAGAAAGATTGAGTGAACTAGAGAGACGATCCCCAATGAATAATTTAATGAAAAAGACAAGTGTGGGGATGGAGCAGTTGAGCCGTATACTTTATATTTATTATTTGCTGCTAATTATTCATGATGTTATTATATTTTATATATCTGTTGATGAAACACTTTAATTGCATAATATCTATCAGCTTGATAAGATATATTATTAGATATTGCTGAATTTTTGCCGCTTACGTTCGTGTGTGAGAGAAGGAGTTACCATTTGCTGAGCACGTTCGTAGTTGGAGGGCATTTTTGGCAGAAGACTTTGGCATCAAGTTCCATTCGCATATTACCAGCTAAGTCTTTTTCATTTATCTAGCTTATTAACTGTTTATTTTGTTTTTATTTTTAATTTTTAGAGTCTTAGTTTTTGTTGTCCGATTTTAATTTTTTATTTTTAGTCGTCCTTATCCTTGCATTGAGGACAATGCATAATTTAAGTGTGGGGATATGATATTTGAGTCGTAGTTTAAATTGAATTTTTATTTAAAAAAATTGAAAAATGCTTTAAAAATGTCCCTTGATTTAGTTGTTGCGTTAAAGTGGCAGATGATGATATTTATCGGGAAATTGGTTTTTCAAACTACTAATAATATGAGATAAATAAAAGAAAACTCACTTACCTTGGGATGTGTCGGTAGGCTCAGCCTTGAAAATGAAAGGGCAATTTGATAAAATGGGTCGGAAATCTCTTGTGGGTAAAACGTTTTGTCCGTGAAAAATAAGTAATGAAAGGTCGGGCCATACTCAAGCCTCAATTATTGGTATGAAAAGTGGAAATGTCATAAAATTTTAAAAATCTGAATACGTTATCATTATGATGCTTGGGTAGGTTTAACGTTAGAGTATGCCGTGTAGCATGTGATATAAATCTTAAACTGCTAGTTTAGTGTTTTACACCTCATTGGCGTATGGTTTTATAACCTTAAATCCTGTGTTGATGGGATGCTTCGGGTCCAGAGACCATGGGTATGTATGCAATCTATTCATCTGGGTATTCACAATTCCTAAGTGGGGTTGTGGATATTTAAAATAAACCCAAAAAGAGCAAACCCTATTAAGTCTATAAACATGATCACAAGAGTACAAAAGTACAAAATTCACTACAGACTTGATCATCCACGTTGTTAGCCATGTGGGGTCCCCTTGCTCGCGTCTCATTACCATTAAGAAACGGACCACAAGGGACACGCTACATGTAAGCCCTACAGATGAAATTTTGCATACTCACCTATGGTGATGGGTTCGGGGTATTTCTTGATAACAGGGGTATGTCAAGTTGTGGGGAACACTAGCTATGAATTAATTGAACCTTAATCGTATCTAATGGCTGCTTGGTAGACTTTGATGCTTAAGCTTAGGTGGATAAACAATACCCTTGATCGTCTTAACTATTCATGAAAAAAATAGAGCAACAAAAGTTTTAATTCTGCTAATTTTGAGGTTTAAGTCAAGTTGGGGTGGTCTGGTCCAGTAAAAGCTGAAAATAAGCGGGTCCTAATTGTGTAAACCACTAAGTAAAAAATTGTCGGATCTTATTTTTCCCGGTAAAGATTAAGGCATGGGTTTAAGTGGACAACAATATCGGTGATCGCGGTTTTTGCGTTTTTCTAAGTTTTAAAAATTAACCTATATGTTTGTTAGACTGTAGTTTTTTTATTATGATCCAACTGCATCAAACTTTTTCAGGGACGAAAAAAGAATAAGTGTGGGGATATTTGATATAATGCTAAATATATATGTTTCCCTTGTTTATTTTATTTAATATTTTAATAGTTTTTGTTCGTTTTTAGTCGAGATTTGTATACTACTAATGTTTTTATGTTTCGTAGGTTCCGGGTTTGATCGTGATGAAAAAGGGCGAAAAACGAGCTAAAACGAGCCTAAACGGAGATCCGGAACGCATCAGGAAGGAACCGGACAGAGAACCGGTCAGATCGGGCCAGTCTGACCGGCCCCCATAGAAGAGCATGCAGCGATGCGCCTAGGGGAAAGGCAAAAAGGCCTAGGCGCGGCGCCTAGGCACAACTGGGCTAAAAATAAGTTTGTTTTTGTTTATTGCCGGGCCTGGTTTTCGCTATTTAAACACCTTTAACTTAAACCTAACATAACCTGAAGCCACCAGACGATTTTGGAGAGTTCTTGGAGCTATTTTATGAGTTTGTGGTGATTTTGAAGGCACGAGAATAGCCGGTGAAGAGCTTTACGTTCAAGATCGAAGACTACGGGTTTTATCGCCTTTAATCTTTCGTTTCTCATTATTTCACCATGTTTTCAGTTTTATTTGCTTTTTTTGATTTAGATTATATGATTCTAGGCTAAACTTCATAAACTACCTAGGTCGTGATGAACCTTTGTTCGGTTTGATTTTGATTGGGATTTCTTTACGTTATCCATTTTATGTTCTAAGTAAAGTGTTGCGTTTGAATTAATTGATGTGTATGATTGCTTGGTTTTATTTACTTGGATTTATTGTTTCACATTACCCTTGGTGATTGTTTCATAGGATAGGGTTTTGTTAGGTCATTTACTGTGTGTTCTTGACTAGTTTATGATTGATATGCATTAAAATCACAGAAACAATAAAATCAATTAAATAGATAAAAGTGAGCTGCTAGCCTAGAAAGTTGTAAGGTGATAGGTTATTGATAGATCTTTGTTGGTCAGGATTGCTAGATTTAGTTCTTCGTAAGGAGTCCGTCTATGTTTGATTGTCAGCTTAGTCTATTAAGTCAGTTGAGTCTTCTTAACTACTTTGATTTCCGCGCTGTAAGGTAGGATTTCGTCATAAAGATACTTAGACATAAATTATTAAATAACCGTAAGGAAGTTTAATATATAAAACTGGTGAGTCTTATAACTTGTTAGAAATAACCGTAAGGATCTGTTAGCTTGTAGATTTCAATGGAAGGGTTAGCTATCAAGTATTGGGGTTGCATCTCAGATAACCCAGATTCATCGGACGCTTAGTCGGAATAACGAGAAGGGGAAGAAGAAGACGAAACAGTAGACATTATTCAGAGACAAAGAAAACAAGAAAAGAAAGGGATGGATACCTGATGTGTTGCCTGGATGTGTGATTATAAGCAAGATATAGGGAGACACATATATAGGCAGTTATGATTATCTCAGGGGCCAAATGGTAAATATGTCTGGCGAACCATCCCATCATCCAGTTTTCGCAGAAGTTTGAAATTCAAAATGACAGTTGTGTTCCACTATCACCCGCCATTTTGGGGGCAATTGTTAGGACTGATATTTTCTCTGCTGAGGATATATTATCCTTTAAGATATGTCTGGATCCGTTATCCTCCCGAAGAGCTCCAGAACCATGTCAACGATCAAGGATCCTCAGAGGTTAGTATTGTTAACAATTGTTTCATGTATGTAGGTTAATGTTCAACGGAAGTAACGGCTATGTGACTTGGTCCACCTTAAATATAGCAACTTGGAGGCTACCAGCATGTGGTCAATGGACGTTGGAAGACTAGTGGGATAGTGGCGAATAGATATGACATATTGTTGCATTTCTTTTTTATATACATCGAGATGAGATCGATTAGGGAGATCACTGTATTCCACACACTCGGAGCAGAACTCACTATTCTCTCTATACACGTTAGCAATTACTGTAACATCGATCTAGTCTCCACAACACTTGTAACCCATTTTTTGATATTAATAAATCGGTGATCGACGAGTTGTCATCACCCGGGGTTTTTTTCTTTTGATCTGAACAAGGTAAAAAGGTTTTTCCTCGCAACAAATCACTGTGTTCATTCCATTTTCGTTCATACAATTGTTATTGTCATCGTAGCACTAGACCTCACTTTTACGGATTTGGATACATTATCCTTGGCAGATTTTTATCCAAAACAATATATACTATATGTACATTTAAACTAGTATGTTGCTCACTCAACCTTGTGTTGACAAATCTACTTTATTTCAACGCATATGCAGGTAATCGTGTGATTTGAAGATCACTTAAGGGTTTATACTAAATGAAAAATTAATGAGACAATATTATTTATGATTTTGATTGTTTGATACACTATTGTTCTGTTTGGATATTGTATGACTTTTGTTATATTTGAAATTATTTAATAGATATTGAAACTTATAATGGTGCATGGCAGTAACCTTGAGAACTGTGAGCAATTAGCTCACACCCCTGCATTTCCGCCGTAGGTTGGGGTGTGACAGTATCCACATTTTATCCTTTTCGCTAACGGGTCTTAGTTTTTTAGGGTAGTTTGGTCTTTTTAGATTTTTTATAATCAAAATACTTTTTGTAAATAACAATATATGTGTGGGACTCGATCAAACAATAATTTACCCTTGTTATCATAACATGAAGGATAACTCTCATCCATGTAGCTCTTTCATTTCATTAACCAAAACTTTACCATCACAACTGTCACAACTAGAGGTGTTCAAAAATCAAAACCCAGATTATTTGAATTATCTAAAATTCAAATTTTGGAATAGTAATTTTTAAAAACTCCGGATAGTTTGGATATATGAAATTATACATTTGGATATTCTTTTTAATTATTTGTTACCACTAAAGGACTCGCTTTGTTGCAGGTGTGAAATCGTAAAGCCAAACCGAGATAAAATTGTTGGTTTGGCTTTGGTTTCCATATATTTGAAAATATGAAATAACGGTTTAGCTCATGTTTTCACCTAAAAACCGTCAAAATTGGAATGTGAACACCATAGTTGCATATATGCGTGAATCACATGATTTAACCATTTAGAAAAGACACATGATTTTAACCAACAATCGACAACAATAACTTCAAAATGCTAACGTAACACCATCATAACAAGAAATACCAATTACAAATATCATCAAGATCACATCTGAAATCAAACTAAAGGGATTGGGTCCCAAGAGCTCACGGGTGGGCCCAAAGAGGCTCTTAGACCACAAGACCGCCCCCGTATACCGGAGCCACCATTGCAAGAACATCCGTGGGAACCACCCGCTGAGTTTACAACATAAGCTTCTAAAAGCACGTGGAAGCCATCCGTGTCACACCCCGACCAAAGGCGGCGGAACATGTCGGGGTGCAACAGATTGCTCAAGAACACTATGAAACTATTAAAGTGACAATATTTACTCAACTCGTTTATTTCATTCAATAATCACAAATACAACTTGTTTAAGATAAAACACAAACAATTTCATCAACAATAAATTTATTAGAGTAACCTAAAGGTTTAATCTAAGTGATGAGTCTTCAATCTTCACAAGCAACATAAGAGTAAACCTGTAGCATGCATAAAAATAATTTTGATCAACACGAATGTTGGTGAGCAATACACTAGTTTTTAATATATGTATATAATGAGGCAAAAATCACAACTCACGTGTGTAAATAGAATATTGCAACAACCATTGTAAATGTAAAGTAAATAACTATGGCTCTATTCAATTTGGTAACAACCAAAATCTCGGAGAATGAGACCCTATTCTACTAGCACAAGGCTAAAGTAGTTAGGGGTGCGTATGATCATACTTATTGAGGCTCAATTACAACATAAAAATAAACACTCGTGCACATAATCAGTTTGAGGCATAACACAAAGATCGAGCAAATACTCGTACAAACACATAATATTGAATTGTGGATTTGATAATGAGATCATAAAACAAGTAATGTGACATTCGTCAAATTCGGGTTTCGATTTTCTTTCACGTTTTATTTTAATAAATTATACTTCGAACCCGTATTGTATTGTAAACCCGACCCGGTAATTTTATTAATATTTTAAGTCGATCTTTAAATTTCTTACGGACTTAGTTCATCAAAATCCGTCATGTAGGCGTGTACTTATCGTTGTACGCTTAACATGAAATTAGTTTATAATTTGTAAGGGGTAATTCTTGCCATTTCCAAATCTAAATTAACATTTCTTAAGTTTAATACCCTTTCGTATAATATTTAGAACTTGGAGGGCCTTGCTGTAAATATGTAATATATATACATAAAACCCTAACCCTAACCCATTATATCCAGCCGCCACCCCCCTTTAGCTGTTTTCTGGCGAACTCGATTTTCCGGCAAGAAGCCGGTGACACCGGCCACCCTCTCTTCCTTTCCTCGGCTTTTCCGGCGGCCGTCTCTAGCGGCCGGAGCGACGGCCGGTTAACCTCTTCACCCAAACTGAATCCCTTTTCCCTTTCCCTCACGTTTTTCCGACAACCCTTTTCCCTCTCTGCTCGTTTTTCCGGCGACCAGAAAACCCGGCCCAATTCTCCGGCCTCTATACTCTCTTTCTCTCTCTCTATCTCTATCTCTCTTCGCCTCTCTCTCTCTCTCTTTCACTCTCTTTCTCTCTCTCTCTCTCTCTCTCTCTATCCCTCTCTCGCTCTCTCTCTCTCTCTCTCTCTTTGTCTCTCTCTCTCACTCTCTCTATGGTTCATTTTTTCGGCGGCCGGCATCGGCTCCGGCGACCCCCTTTTCCTCATCTCTGACTTTGAATCAGGTATCGATAAGTAGTGTGTGATTTTCGATTCCCTTCGTGACCAACTTTGGTTTATTTTTGTTAACAAATCATTCAAGTTATTATTATTTTGTTATAATCATATTTATTATCTAGATCATACTATTATTTTTATCTCCTTATAAAAATTCATATTATTATTAATTTTAATTATTAGTACTAATATCACTACATAAAAATTATTATTATTATTATTATTATGTTTAACTTACTAATATATTAATATTATTATTATAAATATTAAAGTGGTTATTATTATTATTAAAGATCATATTATTATTACTCATCAAAATCATATTTTTTTTATCATTAATTATTAACAATAATATCATTATATTCATTTTGTGAACTCATTTAGAAATCGAACCAACATCGAGTATGATATCATTATTACTATAAATATTTATTATTATTATTATTATTATTATTATTATTATTATTATTATTATTATCAACAACACTTTAATTAATACTAAGATTTTTATTCTTTAACTATTATTATTAGTATTATACTATATTAGTATCATTAATAATAATTATTTTTAGTATTATTATACTACATTAGTATTATCAATAATAATTATTGTTATTATTATTATCATCATTAATATCGATATTGCTAAAGTTTAATATTATATTATGTTTCAACCTGTTTAAAAAAAACCGAACCAAGTCAGGCATGGTTATCATTAACGTTACCGTACTCGTTTAAAGGTTTCATAGTTATATTTTTATTCTCTTAACAAAAATATTATCACTATATTAATCAATAATATTAATTAATAATATTATTATAAACTTTATTATCAAATCACTTTATAAAACCGATCTTTTGATTTAAACTCCGTTAATTTCTATTATATATTATTTTAATCATTTAAAGCAATAATTTTATAATTTTATATTTCCATTAGCGATAAAGGGTAATTTCCAAACGTTAACAAGGTAATCGACATTCGATTAATAACCGAACCTCTCGTTATAAGTTTCAATATATAATATCAAGTTTAGTTCTACTTTCACGAAATATCAATGTTAATATTATATTGTTTATTCTATTTAAGGTGTTTGTCGTTTCAAGTCGGGTCCGTTCTTTCTAGTTCGCTAGCTTGTGCATCATTTTATCTCTATCTATTATTCTCGGTTTATCAATCGAGGTGAGTACTTTCATACCCCGTTTCTATATTTTGTTTTGGGGGTGACATTTCATACTTATTCAACTAAATGTTTTGTACTTGAATCTTAAACCACAAACGTTATTGTATACTTTACTTAAATACTTGCTCGATTTGGTGTTCTATGATTATATGCTTACGTGTTTATCGCTTTTGGTTGGTGGAAGTCTATAAATCCTAGACTACTTGGCATCCCCTTGTAGCAAGGTGTCGTGAACGTAATGAAATTAACGAGAACTATTAAATCCTAGACTATTTGGCATCCCCTTATAGTTAGGTGTCGCTAACGTAAGTCTATTGGCGATTTTATCCAAATTATTGCTTTTATTTATTGTTTCGTATACTAGTTTTGTGGATCTTTCCTACTATATACTATATGCTCAAACTTATGAATTGCTCACCAACCTTTGCGTTGACAAACTTTATTTTATGAAATGTTACAGGTTTGAATTTTGTTGATTCAAGGACTTGACGAAAAACGTTACCAAGACTATTAGGATATTAGTAAAACGAACAATATATATGTTTACTTGTGTTAAATTTGTTTGTATGACCAAGATGTGTTGTTTATTGATTTATATAATAAATGAGTTGATTAAATATTGTCACTATAATAGTGTCTTGTGTTTTGGGCAATTTGTTGCATCCCGGCATGCTCCGCCGCCTTTGGTCGGGGTGTGACAAGTAAGTTTGAATATTGTATGCATGCCACCCCCAAAAGTATAAAAGCGTAAAAAGGGGGAGTGTGATTACTCACATGAAATAAGTAACTTGAAAGATTAGTTTGCGGTAAAAAGGAAAGGTAAGTTCAACGAGTGAGACCTAGACTGAGAGGGTCTTGAATTAGGTGATGGTCTTAATAGCTTTAAAGTAAAATAACATGACAAGTTAGATAAATAATTAAAGTGTGAGGGTTAAAGTGTATATACATAAGAAATCAAAGTAATGGTTTTTGAAAAGTAAGTTTACTCGAAATCGGGTATCGGTATTCTATTAATTAGTTTTACTTAACCTTTGTTAAGTAAATATGTGGGGAAATGTTTAATGCAATAGTGCACGACCCCTTGATAGATAATTACCAAAATGGGATTTTAACAAGTGTTTGGTTTAGTCGGTTCGGGTCTTGATAAATTGTCAAGTCCGAACCCGACATTCCAAAGTGATAAATATCATGAGATAATTATTTAAAACAGAAACTTAACTAACGTTAGAAGTTCTATTAAGGAGAAACTCCAAACACCAATGTTAAGCGAGTGTTCGGTTTTATTGGTCCAAGCTTGTTATAAGATCAAGTAAGATCCGGCATACCAAGTACTTTAAGAAAACATTTATAATTAGTTTGTAAAAGATCTTAAAAAGAAAATGTGAGATTCGGTGGCCGGAAACACAACTAGTGTGTTTTAAGCGAGTGAACTTGGTTTAATTCGGTTTGTTTGGTTGGTTCAAGACTTGGTATGTGACCAAGATTGGGTCCAACAAATCCATATTATAATAACAAATACAAAAATGTAAACGAAAGAACTTAAACACTTAAAACTTACATACAATTTGTTTTAAAACAAATAAATAAAGAGTTAAACGAGAGTTCGATTTCGATTCGGTCCTTGACTCGTTATAAGACTGAGGATGGTTACCACATACCCAATACCATGGAACTCATTAGAGTAAACTTAGAAGTGATAATACTCAAGTCTTACATACAATATGTTAACAATAAAGTATTTAAACAAAAGTTCGGTTTTGGTTCAGTTCTTGATTCAGAATGAAACCGAGGATGGTAACCACATACCCAAAGACCATTGAACTATTAAAATGATTTGGAAACTAAAATAATTAGGAACTAAACAATATTAACAAGCTTAAACAAAATTAAAGCATGAATTAAAGTGTTTAACAAGGACTATAATAGTCCTCCATGTAGCTTTGCCTAGCAATACCGAAACCGACCATGGCCGGAGAAGGGAAAGCCAAGGAAACAAGGGGAATATGTTTTAATCAAACTATAATAACAAACTTTAATTAACAAGAATTAGTTAGAAACAAGGATTAAAATTAGTTTAACCTTGAGAAGTCAAACCATCAAGAATTGAAAGATGAATACTTGTAACTTAGATTGGGGATAATTTGAGGTGAATGAGCAACCAACAATGGGTGAAATGGTCTTGGTTATATAGGAAAAGAGTAAGGGTTCAGGTATAATGTTACTTTCAAGAGTATCCATGCATTTCATGGTTGAAAATGGGTCAAACAAGATATAAACAAACAAAAACGAGTTGTGCAATCTGCAGGTATGCCTAGGTGTTGCGCGACCACCCTTTCCCTTAGTGGCCGCGCGGCACCACGCCCCTATGGGTGGGGGTTGGTCTCCAGCTTTGGTTATTTGTCGATTTAGGTCCCTGAAGTTCGTTTTGAGTAGTTTTTGGCCATTAAAGGGTGTTTTAAGGTAACGAAAAGGACGTTTTGCGATCCAATAAGTGTGAAACAAATTTGTAACATAAAAACCACTATTTTATTAATAACAAAGAATCTGAAAGATAAAATGGTTCGGGTTTTCCGTACAAAAACAAATACGATTAAATCAAAAATGACGAATGTCACAATCCGCACGCGGAAGAAGTGCAAGTGATGTCGTTAGGCAGATGGGTGATCACAACCAAAGATTCCCTAATAGTGATGCTTACTTACATGGGTGAGAGTACGTGGAAGCTGGACCAAGGAGAGGATGCCAGAAAGGCACTCCCTAATGGCACTGCATATGGCCATCTATTACATCCAATCAGTGATAGATGTGTGTCATTTCAGGTATATGGAATAATCTTTGAACAGTGACAACCAACTAATCATTCTCTACCACTCCCGGCTATAAATACTCTCATACAATTGACAAGGTGGTACACACATTCTCCCAACTTTACACTTATATTTCCCGGTACTTTTCTTGAGCGAAAACATTACTGATTTTCACGCTAGAGGGTGGTTATGATAAGACCTCCCCCCCCCCCCAACATCTCTTCCTTCTTGTGAAGAGCTCACCATGGTTTGTTTTCAGATGACTAAACCTGATCTAAACTCGTGACGACTAGAACAATATCACTCAAACCTTAACCCGATTGAAACATGGGTTCGACCTCAATTGAAGGTTGAATAAGTGTATCTTCAAAAAAAATCATATTATTCATAGGGTTAAGTTATTTACATGCAGACAAAAATGAGAAGTATTTATGACCTAAAAAAACCTTTAAAAAATCATAACTCAAAATATAAATACAAACAAAGTAAAAACAAACTAGCATGTTTCTCTTATCGTCCTCGTTCAAAAAAAAAGATAAAAAAGAAACAATGTTAAGGAAAAAATATCATTGTATTTTTTGTTCATTTTCGTAATTGATTGTGTCTTTTTTTTCTTTATATTGTGTTATATTACTCAACACTATATTATATTTTACTCCGCATTTTGTTATATTATGAGATTTATTGTGTGTATTTTTATATTTATCATTATGTCTTTTTTTCTTGACATTGTGTCTTTTTTCTCTTTTTTTTAATGAATAGTTTTTTTTTACTTTTTTTCGTTTATTATTTATATTCCGAGTTTTGATTTTTTTATTATTTTTCTTAAATTTTTTATTGAGTGGTTAATTCATTTTGAGGTCATAAATTCTTCTCATAATTCTTACTTTTTGTCTCTTTTTGTATTTTAACATTTTACATCTTAAATATATATAAGCAAAACCTTTAAAAGCTCTTTGATTGTTCCTCACTTCATCTCAAGCCATAATATTGTTTTATTTGTAAATGTAGTCTTCTCATGCGTTTGACCTGAATTCACGAGTATGGGTCTCACAAACCCAGGTAGCCTATAAATGGGTTATAACTTCTTATTATATTAAAAATTAATGTCACCAAATATTTGATATGAAAATCCTATTAAATAGGGATATACTAAAAATTAATGTTCGATTTTTTTAAAAAAATATTTATAATTAAGAAACAATTTTATAGCAAAAAAATAAGCGGTCATGAGTTTCACCAAACCTGAATAGCTTTAAAACGGGTTATAACATCTCATTTATTTGTGAAACTCTTTTATCATCAAATTCTAAATATATTATTAACCTACTTACAATAAATAAAATTAAAATAAAAAATGTATATAAATGTTAGAAATGAAAAATATAAACGGGAGTATTACGGGAGAAGGAGGGGTTGTAAAAGCTAGTTATTCATAAACCTTCTTCTCAAACTCAAATGCATAAACTATTTTGATCCCTCATCCTTTTCCATAAAGATACACAAGCTTTCTTCTTTGTTAGCTTTTCAGCTTTCTCCAGTTACTCCACTCTCCTATATAACACGTTAATCATCCATGCGACTATTCCTGTACAATAACTAACTAATTATTTTAACAATTTAATACAACCAATCTGATACCTTTAGAGCTATTTTTGATATTCTTAATCAACTTACCCTTTATGCTTTCTATATTTCCTTGACATTCCCATACCATTTATGAATGATTTTGATCCAGTAAAGGTCAACTTTGATTATTGTGTCATAGGTAACTAAATTGTTTCTCTTGAGCCAAGACCCCGATAAAGGTCAGCATTGACATGCAGATGGTCCCAAAAATTCAAACTTGGTTAGATGTTTTTCATTGAAATTTGACATTAGGTCATTTAAAAGGGCAAAAAGTGAGTACTCTCTTTAAGTCATTTTCAGTTACATTTTGTTAATCAATTAATGATTACATGATTGTGTTTCTACCAAATTCAACTTAGATCGTTATTCATTTTTAGCACAACTGATGGTTAGCGACATGAGAAGTTATCACATGTTATTGTATTCACTTAATTAGAATTCAGTAATACTTTAAGCCATCCTTTATTGATTTGTTGACAAATAGTATTGTAGAATGTGTTTAATTGTTGCAACATAACCTAATTAATTCCCTTCGTTCTATGCATCTCATTGTCACACAACTTTACTACGTTATTCCATTTGAGTTGTAACAACCCTAATAACCCATTCTCAATTGTGTGTTTAAGGTGAAAAGTTGATTTGTGTGATTGTAAATAAAAGTTGATATAATATGTAAAATATAACACTTTTTTTCTCTATCCGGAAACAGATGTGTAACACATATGTAACAAATCGCTGCAAATTTTTTATTTATTTTTATTTTGCATTAAATATAACATAATACATTACTTATTTTAAGAAAATGCAATTTTTTTATTGTTTAATCGGGTTATATGGGTTTTCTCAACTAAATTAGGTTTTCTTTTTATATACATGCCCCATACACACACACATGGCTTTTACATAACTCCAAAAGAATTTCAAGAGCTCTTAACAGCTAATATCTTATATATCTATTCTAAAATTTTAATATTATTAGAGTATAGTTTTATTTGCTTATTTTAGGTATATGTATATATATTTTGTTTACTTGTTAGTCCGGATGTAGCATGCGTGTTGTAAAAATCGCTAAGCGTTAGTCGAGCGATGGGATATGGACTAGCGATTATCGGGATAAATAAGGATTAATCAAGATTAATCAAATTGGAATTTGGATGTAATTTTTAAAATTTACATATATATACCAAATTTTATATATACAATTTTCAATTTTGACAAAATAACGATAAATCGGCGACTAGTCGGTGGGGTACCGACTAGCGATTAATCAGTGATTAATTGGCACTTAGTTGGGATTTTTACAGCATAACACCGCAAAAGAACACATCCAGAATAACACATAGATTTATATGTTTGAGTTTTTTATTAGGGTGATCAATTAATGTACTAATAGTTCATCATGTAATTACATGTCACACTTAGTACTTCAGTTATTGTAAGAATTCAATGGATGCCTTTTGTTCAGAACTTGATTCAAAGGTTAAAAGTGTTTTGAGTTTCACAGTCATTAAGAATGTGAAACAGTGAAAAGACTAAAGGAGAAGTGCAAATAAGGAAGGTGAAAAAAGAAAATATAATGTGGTTCTTCTCATTTGTTGATGTAGGGTAATTGTCTTTGGTGTTGATTATAGTACTGCCAAAATGCAATGAATATTGCTGACTTTGCATAGGACATTTTGTCCATCCCCACATCAGATTTGCATTCTTACCTCCACCTCCCACCCCACCCACCCCACCTCTTGTATGCTTAAATGTTGAGCCACCCTACTCCACAAGAAAGTATATGAAGATGGTGTCTTTTGTGTTTATATAGTCAAGACATCGATCTTACACTTTCAGTATTAAAAACATTTAAAGGGGAGATTGTACTTTAAAACATAGGTAGCTAGCATTTCTCAGAAGATTTAATGGGTGAAGAAGTAAGTAGCATTTCCTGATCACTACATATATACCCTATTTGATGAAATGTTTAAATATAGTTATTTTAAATGTTGCAGGAGAAAAAAGATGTGAACCCGAAGGAAGAAGAAGATAAGAAGAAAATAGAAGAAGAGGTTCCGGAAGAAGTAGTGTTGAAGGTTGATATGCACTGTGGAGCTTGTGCTAGAAAAGTTGCAAGGTCCTTGAGAGGTTTTCAAGGTCTTAAATTTTTTTCACCGCTTTTCGTCTAATCAAATCTAGGCATTTACGACCAAGTAGTGTATTAAGTGAATTATATATATTACTATAGGTAGCATAGTATAATCAGTTATAGTTAGTCACAGTTTTGAATTATGAGCAGGTGTTAAAGAAGTAATGACCGAATGCAAGGCCAGCAAGGTGGTCGTAAAAGGAAAGGAATTAGACGCTGCAAAACTGAGCGAGAGGATTCAAAAAAAAACTGGTCGGAAAGTTGACATCATATCCATGCTCCCAAAACCCCCAGAGCCAAAGCCAAAGCCAGAGCCAGAGCCAGAACCGGAAAAGAAACAACAGCCTGAACAGTCAAAGGAAGAGAAGAAAGACGAGGTTATTCCTTCCTAACTCCAACACTAACACTACTAGAGAACTGAGTGTTTGTACAAACATTTCGTTTGCAAAATACCCAGTTTTCTAATAGCTAGTTGCAATATTTTGAAATCCATATCATCAATCATTGAAAGATTATCACAAATACATGAAGTGAAGTAGGTCCAAATAGGTAAATATAGTACCCCCGTTAATATTAATTTACCGGGATATTTGATTACTGTGCAACTTGTGAGTGGTGACAAGAAAGCTACATAACTAAGTGATGAAATAGTATTAACAGAATGAAGGGTCAAAAAAAAATGACACCCACAACTCATTTGGTACATTTATCGATGTGAAATGATGTGATAAATTAATTAAATCGTTCATACTTCATAACCTCAATGACAACATGTTTATTCTTCACCAGATAAAACAAAACGCATCAAAATGTCTTCATTTTGTGATAGGTATCTTTTGAATAAGTAGGGTTTTAATAAAATTTGCATCCTTTTGGTGTCCTTGACGTAAAAATTTTGGTATACGTACTAACTTATGTGAAATGTATATAAGCTTCATTCTTTTAACTCTTTCAAACTCCATACCCTATACTGACATCATCTTCATTTTTCACGAATAAACAAACACATCATAATTAAATTGCACGACTATTTGACCACATGACTCAACATATAATAGAAATTAGAACTTGTCGCGATTAACAAAATGGACTTACCCGCCAGCTGATCTAGTCCCCGCTTTTATAACAGCCAGCTTATTTAACCCGCCGACTGATTTAGCCCCCACTTTAATAGCCACCAGCTAATTCAGCTCTTGCTTTCGAAGTGTATTATTTGATTTGACTATTTCCTTGGACCCATTGTATTCTTAGGGCGCGTTCGCTTCACGGACTTTTTTTAAAGGATTTGGAATTGGAATAGGAATTGGAATTGGAATGGAATGGAATGTTTGAGAATCTCTATCATGTGTTTGGTTGGTTAATATGTATTGGAATTGGAATCTTCTTCATTGTTTTTTTTTTTAAGAACGAGGGCAAAGGCGGAAACGTTTTAGTTTTTTTACATTTTTCGTTTTTGATTTATATTTTAAGTTATGATTTTTTTATTAATTTTTTTGAATTTTTTTTGGAGGGGTTTTATTGTTAATAAGAAAATCCTTAACAATCCTTTCAAATTGGTGGGATTTTAAAATCCCATGAAATGTGTGATTTGATGGGATTTAGTTTTCATTCCCATTCTTTTATTTAATGAAACGAACATATCAATTCATGGGATTTAAAATCCTATTCCTTAGAATTCCTTACAAATCTTTGAAACGAACAGGCCCTTAAGGTATTTTGTATGGGGCCAAATCCTAGTTTGATTAGCCGGCAAATCTTATTGTCCTTTTCAGATTAACTCCTTTTGAATCTGTATATTTTAAGTGTACTAAAAGTCAAACGTCTGTTTTGTTAGTTTTGATGGTCAAAAAGTCAATTTGGTGAGTTTCCCCGGTATTAATTTAATGTCTTGATTTTGTGATATCTTTGGTTTATTTTGAATACCATCCAGTCTCTTATACAAACCAATATTGTTCGTTATGCTCATAAGAAAATCAAAAATTTGTTATAGTTACCCGAGCTAAAACTTCTCAAGAGTAACCGTCATGGATTGCTCCCTCTCAATCAAAACGTGTTGATGATATTTGATATGCAACATTCCTTATAGCACATGTAATGTAGATTTACAACTTGAGTTTTTGATAAAGTTGCGACTCATTGGTTTCATGATGTAAAAGCTGAAAGTTTTGAGGGATTGCCTTTTGTGCATGTGGGATGACTAAGAAAGTGTAAAGTTAATTATTTGCAAAATTCATCCGTCAATTTTTTTTTGGTTTTCAATGCATGAAGCCCTTGAACCAGATGCATTGTAGGTGGTATGTGACTAGTATATATCACCCTAAAAGACAAGAGTGAAAGTTGTCATTTACAAGATAATACACAACTTGTTGAATGTCGTACGTAAAATGTTGGACCAGTTGATATTTTCTTTTTTGCATCCATATTTTTGGTTGCATGCTTCATGGACTATCCATATTTTCCATGCGAATCTATCTTGGATTCAATGATCTATCATCGACCCCACCCCGCAGAATGATCACACTCAGTAAAAGTAATCAAATTGCATGTTGTTTATGACTAATTTAGAAGTGAAAAATGATCAAATTAAGTGACATTTAGGTTTTATGTTTTGGCAGCCACCTCCTGTCATAACAATTGCGCTGAAGATGTCGATGCATTGTGACGCTTGTGCTCAACGGTTACAAAAAAGGATTCTGAAGATCAAAGGTAAACGTATTAACCCAATAATGTTGTTGTAAGTCGTTTTGGTATGTTAACAGTTCATAAAATTGACGTTAGAGAATAACAAAGAGCATTCTTAAAGTAGTAGTATTCTACTGAATGCATGAAAACATTACATTAGGTTCTTTAAAAATATGTTAAATTAACATATATTTGTCAAGTCTTCTTACAAAATTAAAGACATAAATAACCGCAATAAAGACAATTAAACATTTGCACGTTTTACACTTGAAATGGAAAGATTGGTAATCAAATGATGAAATTCAGATACGACAGGTAGGCCACACCATCCTAATCATCGAGAGATTTCAATCCATTGCTTATGGGCCCCGTAATTCCACTCAGAGCCCAAATTACATATATTTTTTTATGTTTGGGTCTTAACTCTTAATAGTCATGTTTCACTTTGTCTAGTTTGAAGTAGGGCTGTAGGAGTCTGGTAACTCTTAACACTATATCAATTACTTACATTTTAATGTAGGTGTTGAGTCAGTGAAGACAGAGTTAGCAAATGAGCAAGTGGTGGTGACAGGTATGCTTGCGCCTGAGAAGTTAATGAACGACGTAATCAAGAAAACCCGAAAGCAAGCTTCCATAATAGTAAAAGAAGAAGAAAAGAAGGAAGAAAAGAAAGAAGCGGAGAAGGAGGAGGAAGCTCCAGACGCCAAGAAGGCAGATGACATAAATATAGAAACAAAAAAGAATGAATCTTCGCCGCCAAAGAATTACATGGACTATTATTCTTATGCCCCTGAAATGTTCAGTGACGAGAATCCTCATGCTTGTTTGGTAATGTAGCGTCATAAAAATGACCTGTAATATTATTGACAATGTATTTAGTGTGTTAGCTTTTCTTTTTATGATTTGGTAACTAGTAAGTAATGAAGTTTTATTTGTGCTATGATTAGCATTTATTGTGCAATAGATGTTGCAAGGTACAGGCCAAATGGTGACCCTACTCATTTAATTTTTACTAGTCTTTCACTAAAAGCAATAATTGAGGGCATGCATGTTTTCAAATGTAAGTCTCCTACACTCGTGCAATTTAACAAGTTGGCTTACTTTATATTTCTAGCGTAACGGTATCAGGGGTGCTTGGTGGGTAGGGAGAAAACACGCTTGTGTCGACCTCATAGGAGTGTTTTCTCTTGTTGAGATTAGGAACAATGGGTTTGTAGCAGGCCAGACAGCATTGAAGGCGGCATCGGGCAAGGTTGCTAAACATGAGAGAGCTTTTTTGGAGAATCAACACGTGTTTATCCACTTTGCCTTTGACACTTTTGGTTTCTTAACTCCGGATGCCGTGGACCTTTTGAATAGGGTTCAGAAAGTTGTGCATAGTAACGAATCGGCCCATAAGAATCAAAACTTTGTTTTTGGTATGATTGAGTTTGCTATCCAAAAGGGGGTTGCGGCGCAACTTGTTGCCCGCTACCTGCCACTTCATTGTAAATCGTTTGAATGTTTCTATGATATTTAAGATGTTATTTAAAAAAAAATAAAAAAAGATAATTGTTACATCTTACCTGTACCTAATTTCTTTAAAAAAGAATTACCAAATCGTATGGGTGTTGTTGGAGAACTACCGAATTCGATGACTTTTCCACACAGAACAATCAAATTCATTTGCAAAACATTCATCTACTAGAAGCCGAAATCTGTTTCCAAATCCACAAACCGAGTTGATGGCTTCAATGTTACCAACATAGCTGATGAAATCGACCGACTACCCAAATGGCTAAGAGTTGCTCTGGACGCCCTAAGAAATATAATATTAGTGGATAAGCTTAAGCAAGTCTTTGAAAATCTAAAAGCGTACTTTATCATAAACGGAAGTCACAAAATAGTCATTTTGACTAAAACATTTATTAAAATAACCTTAACTTTTTTTTAATTACAAGAAAGGCCGGTTATTTTATGCTCATGTAACCCTTCATATCTCATGGGCCAACCCTTAATGTGCCTTCATGTAAAAGTTATTTTCTTTCTACCGTGACATATGGTGCAACACATCACCTGCTGCGTTGTTTTCTTTTTTTTTTTTCCTTTTTTTACGTTGTTTTCTGTTTTTTTAATATATTGTAACTTAGATTTTAATATATGAATTTAAATTTTAAAGAATGAAATAAAAATACAAAAAGAGATTAAATTTGTTTTTATTAGAAATACTAGTTCTTGTTTTATTATAATATTAACAGTTTTCTAAATAATCTTTATAATAAAAAACTAACCCATAAATAACGTTTTTAAGATGATAAGTAATAACAATAAAAATGGTGCGTCGTTTCTCCAACGTCATCCTCTCCCAGGCCATTTTATGAAGAAACAGAAGTAAAAAAAACCTATTACGTGTTTTCTCATGTTCCCGAAATTTGTTGGCTACACAATCTATTATTGGAACTATACCGACCACTTTCGCCTTCCACTCCGATCTATTGTGACAATGCAAGTGCCTACTACTTATCCAATATTCCAGTTCAGCATTAATATACAAAACACAATGAGAAGACATACATTTCGTTTCGAGATCAAGTTCAGCATGGTCAGGTTTGAATCCTACACGTGCCTTCTAGCTACCAGATGGCATTCTTTTTACGAAAGGTCTACCTTGTGTCTTGTTCGAAGACTTTCGATCCAGTCTCGATATACGTTTCACTCCTGTTTCGACTGCGAGGGTATAATAGCATGGTCGGCCCTAAGGGGGACAGGGTGGTTGACCCCCTCTGGCCCAACATCCCGCTAGACCCGAATTTTTTATTTTTCTAAATATATGTATGTTTTTATGTATATATGTAATTTAAATGTTTAAACAGAAAAAAAAAAAAAGCAATACAAAGAAAATACCGTTTTACTTAAGGCCTAAATTTTTTCGCCTTCGGCCCAAAAAAAATTAATACAGCTCAGAAACGACCCTGCATAATGGAGTTATATTTGACGGGCAGCAGTGGAGAATTTTCCGCAGTGGGCGAAAAAATATTTGGAAAAGGAAAGGATATGGGTCGTCGTTAAGCAATGTCTCCTTACATAATATGAATTCCAAACATTTCATAGAATCGACTTGATTATCAGATTATAGATTATACGGGCGACTGTTTACGAAAAACACAGGTCTCCGCAAAGTCGGTCTGAGAGGATACAAAAAGCAATTGATCAGATCACTAGAAACAATAAAGTTATGTTTGATCTTCGTTGGAAACTTGAGTAAAGATTCCAATCTAGAAAAAGAATTGATAACTTGTAAAAGCAGGATCTTTCCTTCTAGGCTAGGTGTGACCATTAGTCATTTTTGGTTTATTTCGTATTTGTATTGTAAACCCGGCCCGTTTTGTCTTTCGGATCCTTCATTATTAATAAAATATGGGGTTTTATGTTTCATTTATGTTAAGGACCGAACCAAAACCGAACTTTTGTTTAAATACTTTATTATTAATATGTTGTATGTAAGACTTGAGTATTATCATTTCTAAGTTTATTCTAATAAGTTCTATGGTATTGGGTATGTGGTAACCATCCTCGGTCTCATACCGAGTCAAAGACCGACCGAAACCGAACTCTCGTCTAACTCTTTATTTTATTGTTTTAAAAACAAGTTGTAAGTAAGATTTAAGTGTTTAAGTTCTTTTATTTACATTCTTGTATTTGTTATTATAATATGAATTTGTTGGACCCAAACTTGGTCACATACCAAGTCTTGAACCAGCCAAACCAAACAAACTGAACTAAACCGAGTTCACTCGCTTAAAACACATTAGTTGTGTTTCGGGCCACCGAATCTCATATTTTCTTTTAAAGATATTTTACAAACTAATTAAAATTATTTTCTTAAAGTACTTGGTATGTCGGATATAACTTGATCTTATAACAAGCTTGGACCGATAAAACCGAACACTCACTTAACATTGGTGTTTGGAGTTTATCCTTAATAGAACTTCTAACATTAGTTAAGTTTCTATTTTATATAATTTATCTCATGATATTTATTACTTTGGAATGTCGGGTTCGGACTTGACAATTTATCAAGATCCGAACCGACTAAACCGAACACTCGTTAAAATGTCGTTTTGGTATTTATCTAACAAGGGGTCGTGCACTATTGCATTAAATCATTCCTCACATACTTACTTAACAAAGGTTAAATAAAACTTATGTATAAAACTCCAAGACTCGATTTCGGGATAACTTCTTTTCAAAACCGTCACTTTAATTACTTAAGTTTTACACTTTAAATCCCAAAACTTTGTTTATATATTTTTACTTGCCTTTTTCTTTACTTTAAGTTTTCTCAATACATCGTACTAACTTAAGGATATTTTTAACATAGGACTCGTACGTTAACTCTTTGAGCTCGTTTTCCCGAAGCCTTCTCTTGAACAAATTTGTTACTAAAGTCTCATATCCCAAGTGAGTAATCACACTCCCTCATTTTATGATTTTATAATTTTGGGGATGTTATGCGTACCATATTCAAACTTACTTGTTTTATGACCTCATTAATAAACCCACAATTCAACATTTTGTGTTCATATGAATATTTGCTCGATCTTTGTTTATTCCTCAAATTGAATACGTGAACGAGTGTTTATTTTTATGTTGTTGTTGAGCCTCAATAAGTATGATCATACACAACCCTAAGTACTTTAGCCTTGTGCTAGTAGAATATGGCCTCGTTCTCCGAGTATTTTGGTTGTTACCAAATAGAAATGAGCCATAGTTATTTACTTTACATTTACAATGGTTGTTGCATTATTTTATTTACACACGTGAGTTGTGATTTTTGCCTCATTATATACATATATAAAAACCTAGTGTATTGCTCACCAACATTCGTGTTACTCAAAACTATTTTTATGCATGCTACAGGTTTACTTTTAGGTTGCTTGTGAAGATTGAAGACACATCACTTAAATTATACATTTAGGATACTTTAATGAATTTAGTGTTCATGTAATTGTTTATATTTTAACTTGAACAAGTTGTATTTGTGATTATTGAATGAAATAAACGAGTTAAGTAAAAATTGTCACTTTAATAGTGTCATAGTGTTCTTGAGCAATCCGTTGCACCCCCGCATGTTCCGCCACCTTTGGTCGGGGTGTGACACTAAGGAAATAAAGATAAAAAATTTATGATGTATTTTAGTACAACTTTTGGTTGTGTGAATTTTCAAGAACGGGAATCTTATGATATGTTAGGAATCTCTTGGTAGTGTTCCTGAATCTAAATCTACATAATGACTCAAAGCAAATGGAGCCGGATCCAAAATGGGATCCCCAGACCAATCAAAAACCCTTTTACTGCCGGGGCTTTTCAAGCTAATTTATGGTTGTTGAAAGATTCTTTCATTACTAGTACATATATGTCAAATTGGAAAATAAATGGTCTCACCTTTTGTGTATTGGACGATAATAATCTCACCTTTAAAAATCACTACCAACGGTCCTACCTTTCAACTATTTTTGTCTCAATGGTCATCCGTTAAAAAATACTTAACGTCGTTAAGTTTTTTCCCTAATTTGAAACCAATGTTTTAGGCTCTTAATCAAAAGAATGATACGAGTCGAATGACGTAAAACTTATCTCGAAACGGTGATTCAAATGGCTTGATTTTTGTTAATTGGAAATTCAACCACCCGATTGAAACATTTTTTCGTCATTTGAATCACTATTTCAAGACAAGTTTTACACTTTTACATCAGTCGACTTGTATTCTTCTTCCGATCAAAAGCCTAAAACATCGGTTTTAAACTAGAAAAAAAAACTTAACGACGTTAAGTATTTTTTGACGAGGGACAATTGTGACACAAATAGTTAAAAGGTAGGACCGTTGGTAGTAATTTTTATTGGTGGGATTATAATTAGTCAATGCACAAAAGGTGAAATTATTTTTTCCAATACGCGTAAATATGTTTCCATGTACCTCTTAGTTATTTTGTGTCATGTCATATCTCTAAATAGGAAATAGCTAACTATTTATTTATAAGGGATAAAAGTCATTGAAACGATTCTCACAGATTGAATGCAGGTTATGAAAGTCATGTATAAACTTATTTAAAAGAATGCATGGTGATTTAGATGAAAGAGTTCATACGATCATTAAATCTCACTTCATCGAGCTTCGGATGCATGTTATTGGTTTTCAAAGAGAATGACAATGATTCTTTGAAAGGGTGCATTAGGTCATGACATCTTATATCATGATCATGGCCACAGCACTATGTAAGGGTTTACACGTGCCGGCTATAGGGAAACTCCTGCTAGTAGGCAAACTACAACTAGTCATTGTGTCAAAATATTATCTTGTAGAATAACGGGAAACTAGCAGAAGTTTAAAGGTAGTATAGTCATAAAGTAGCATCATAATAAATACTTTTCATGTATAAGTTTATGTACTCCTGTATAAGTATTGATCTATGCTCCAATAATATGTGTAAGGACAAGTTCTAATGGATGTTTATTCTGAGCTTCAAAAATAATCTTTGAAAAGCGAAAACATAATCATTTTTCAAAATGTATCAAGGGAGTAGTAAATCTACATGATAAATTTGTGCATGATGGTTACGGTAAGTACATATAAAACTCGAAAATCATCATCATCATCGTAGAAGTAAGTTCTCTTCACATATCATCTCCTCTTGAAACATACCATTAAGATTGCATTTCTTCTAGTCGGTTGGTTGGTTTGTGATTATTGATGTATAGACTTGTAGAGAACAACGGTGACATACTTGGATAAAAATCGATGAGTTGATCCAAGGGCTACAACAGAATCACCGCTTTTTCCTTTCTGCATGTAAAGATGGTTGATGACAACATGTTGAGGTCGGGGAGTAGGCTCCGTGTGATGTGCAGGGGTGTTGAGCAGCGTCATTTGGAGATGTGGCGGCACTAGTGGTGGCTCTTTTGCATAATCCTCATGCCCAAGTTGTAAATTGTTGTAGCTTGAATCTGGTGATTGTGGCGGTTCAAAACCAGATATGCTTTCAATGTCTTCGGGTACATATTCCTGTCATCCAATTAATGCTAAATAAATGCTTTCAATCCGTTTGATTCGTTACAGATAAACATAAAGGTCAAAATTTTGGTTTATTGTGGGGTTAACATGATTCAAAAGCCAAAAGGTAAAGAAAAGTATATAAATTATCACCTGCTGTTGAAGAAAAATGACAAAAGAAGACATCCATATAAATCCAGACAACTTTTACAACGATACAAAATAAAATAACAAACTTCACATCACATCACATGATTTATCTATACCAGGGACCACTTCAAAATTCCAAAATATGTATACTTTTAAAGAACGAATAAGACGTTACATGATATGGGACTTTCAAAAGCTTGTGCAGTGATAAATTTTTAACACTGGAGAACACCTTTCCAAACGCACGCCAAAACACCCCAAATGGTATCATTTATCAAAACAATATGTTTTGTCCGATAAATTACTTAGGTTTTGTCGAGTGATCAAGTGTTCAATGCTTCAATATAGTTAAGATGCCCATTATGCATAATCAAAAGTTACTTTGACATATGTATTTTTTTTAGGGAAAGTACCTGCAAATCTAAGATGTTATAAGTGTTGCCCGCCTCGTCCTGTGTCCATGGCACATCATGGGAATACCTCAATTGACCATCAACGATAAATCTATACTGGTAAACACCCGAAGGAAGAATCTTTAATATAATGAAATCTTTTCCCGATCTCTGCAACGGCTTCCTGGTCAAGAACAAAGCATCAAATAGTTATTTATTTATATATTTGTGTATCATAGTTAAAGCAATAGGTGAAAGTGATTGTTTGTGTGGTTTTTGCAATTCTCTACTTAGAAACGTAACTGTAAAGTCGTGAAAACCACTCTCAAACACTATTTTTTTTTCATTACTTTATATGTTATTAATCTTTACCATAACCAAAAAGAAATAAAAACAACATATTTGTAGTTTGTGAAAGTACATATATCTAGCTCGTAAGTCGTAATCTACATATTCTACATATATAATATATATATCTCGTATGAGATACATAATGTAACTTCACAATATTCATATATGTACTTCTACAATCTACATATTTTTTTTATTTTTTTTGCAAAGATTAATAAATAATAACATTGAAAAATAATGAAAAATAATATTCAAAAATTAGTGTTTAAAACTGGTTTTCAAGTTAACTATGGTTTTGTTGGAACCCTCCCCTATCCAAAAGGTGTACAAAGAAAATTAGCACATGGTGCCTTCAATTTTTAGGCATGGTGTCTGAAATTTTTTGTGATTATCATTTTTATATTTCTTTTAACATGGTATAAGTGTATAACACTTTGCCTAAAAATTTAATTTCAACTTTACACTTTTTTAGGCAAAAACTTTCTTTTAGCATAACTCAAAACTATATATGTCACATTCATCTAAAACATAAAAGGACATGACTAGATAAACAATAAATAGACAAATTAAATGTTTTTTCACCTTGTTTTCCAATTGTCCCAAGAGCCTTCCACGGCCACTTCTTTTCCATCATAGCTCCATGTGATCATAGTTGGAATTCCTTGCTCGGTCACCATGTCTTCATAGTTGGAGGTGTCGTGCATCCATGAATTGTTTGACTGCATCTCATCGGGTCTTTGTAATGGAGCCACAGGTAGCTACAAAATACACACAACAATGCAAAAGATCACAACTTTACCATATCTTTACCACTTGTACATTATCAGAGACTTGATGTAAAATGGATTACGTTTCTTAACTGCTAAGGTAACATATGGCGTGAGAAAGATGCACGCTTTTCCGTTTGTTTACCAAATTTGAATACAAAACAATTTAAGAGATAGGGATAAAGATAAAGGAAAGTTTTTTAATAGAAAATAAATTCCAAGAATCACTTCAAAGACAAGTATATCACTCTTTTCTGTTTTCTACAAACGGGCAACTCACTTCCATTTTAGAACATATGTGCTAAAATAATTTTCTAGAAGTTACATTCTCAAATCGAATATATAGTATTGGATGATCGCAAAATTAAAAATTAACAAATCCAACATTAAAGGGTGTTTAAAATCACTTTTACATTACAAAAGTGGTTATCACGACTAGAAAAGTCAGAATCAGCTAGGGATGCTTTAGGCATCTATGTTTTATACGTACGATCTATTTTCTTCGAGTCATAATACTTATACAATGATAATCAGAAAACTATAATCATAATCCCTGGTTGGATTATGTGCAGCTTTAGATGATGAACTTTGGGGTTCTTTATTTATTGTTTTGAAGTAATTAAGTTATTCACATATTTTTGCTCAAAATCTAGTGTTTGGTGAAGTTAGATTGACGGGTATGAATCTGGTTTTAGCTAGTTATTGAAACACTGTGAATTTGTGGCTGTTTGGTTATGAATTTTGGTCAACCCCTGTTTCATATGCCTTCTATATCTGTTTAAGCCTAACAAAGTATAAAGAATATAATTTAAGTCGGTAATGTTTTCTAATTTGAGCAAATTATAAAACTTTGCCGACTAAAACTAGACAATCTTTATACATAACTAGGCCTTTTCATATCATACAAGGCATATTAAACCAGGGTTGACCAAAAATATAACCAAACAGCAACATATTCGCAGTATTTCAAAAGCTAGCTATAACCAAACTTCATGCTAATCAATCATACTTAACTAAACACTAGGTTTCAGGCAAAACCATGTAAAGAAAACCAAAACAACAAATCAAGAACCACAAACTTCAATTTCAAACAAGATTCTCACTCAATCCGATACAAAACTATGTCAACACTAACAAATTGCTTGTATCCTCCCCAATTTTATCATGAACAACCCCAAATCCAATAATCAATCGATCTCAGGAAAGACACACCAAAAACAAGATCAGTCAGCACTTAAATCCCACAAAGAAATTGCATACATTTTCCAGATCTACAACATCAGCTGCATTATAAACCTAATCAATCAACTAATAAAACAACATCAGTCCACTCTATCAATACTATCACAACCATCATCAAAATTAAATCTTTACTAATGGTATTAATCTTTAACAAAAGGGTACAAAATAAATGCAAAACCCCTAAAACTAAAATAAAAAAAAAATTAAAAAAATAATAAAGATAAAAACTTTACCTGTGGAGTAAACATCAATGGAGAGCCAGAAACCCTAGGGCTTGGAGGAGGTGAATGGCCCATGAAATCACCATCATCACCAGTCCGAGCAGCACCGTCGTTGCCGATTGAGGTGGTGCTGCCGACGGTACCACCGCCGCCGCCGTCTTCTCTGCCGTTTACGTTCCCCATTAACGTAATGAAAACCCAATTCAAGATTTTAAGATTTGAAACAAACCCACTTGTAAATCTCAGTGGTTTTGTGTAATAATCAAGATTCAAGAATAATAATAAAAGAAAACAAGAATCTTGGTATTGAATACTTGATTGATTGATGGAGGTGCACTGTGGATGTGAGATGGAGATGAACAAGAGAGAGAAAGAAAGAGAGATGAAGGTAATGAGTGTATAATGCAGACTTGAAACTATTTTTTTCTTTTTTTCACAGAATTATTATTATTATTATTATTATTATTATTATTATTATTTCATGAGTGAATTGTTGTAAAAGCATACATTTTTTTAAGAAATAAAATCTTCAATCTATATGTTTTTTTGGGACTTTATTTATTGTGGAAATAGTTGAGTGAGTTTGATATTTTCGAGCAACACTTGTTTAGTTTAGCAAATTTTAAGCTTAGTTTGTTTACAGCTTTATTTTTAAATCCTGACTTGATTTATGGATAGATTTTCAAGTTTGAATTTAATAGTCATCTTTATATAGATATTTTATATAAGATGTTATTTATTTTATAGTTATTTTTATTATAATGTTATATAAAATATATAAATTATTAACACTAAATATTTTTTTAGTTTTAACTTTTAAAAGTTAGTTTGGGTTCAATATCTTAAATGAATGATGGATAAAATTTTTAAAATACATATATACAAAATATACATATAAAAATATTTGGCCCCAAAAATTACGTGACTCTACCGACCGTTCGACTTTAAGTCTTGCCTTGTTGATAAGTAAAGCTTAGTCACGGACTCGTTAACTAAATGAGCTTCAGTAGCGGCTTAAGTTTGTTAAAAGTCGATTTAACTCGACTTTTTGACCACCATTCTTAAATAACTTATAAATGGTTTGAATCGTTTTAGGTTGTATCTATATAGTAAAGGTTTTATGTTATACTAATTTGTAAGTATCTAAATAATAAAAATAAAAATAAAAATAAAAATATATTTCTCTTAATTTATTATTGGTTGTGGCAGGTTGGGAGTGACGAAGGTGACATCAATACATGGAGTTTTCAGGTACATCAAAATTTGTGGATTTCTGTGTACCTACATAATATGTCAAAATGTTTTTAATTTAAGGGGAATCTAAAGAGTATTTTTCTTTTCCAATATGTCAGAACGAACCTTTACATTTTTCTTGATGTTATTTTTACTAATCAACTATTAACAGGTTCAATATAAAATGGGGGGCTTTAAATATACCAAAAGTTTTTATTTGGTATACCAAGTCAACCCTATTAATCAACTACTAATCATTCAATCAACTACTAATCATATCAATCATCATTTTTATTCTATTTTATTTAAATATAACTACTAATCATTACATAATAATTATTTAAACTACTAATATCTATTTTTTAATTAGGTTTTTTAAAGACTATTGTAATTAGTTTTTTGCAATACTAGTATTAATAATAGTATATTAAATATTTTATTATACAATTATGAATTATTACTAGTCTTCTATTGAATATTTCCCTTCTAATTCGAATGGGCAGTCAGTTTTTTTTTGTGCCAGAAACTTTACTTGAATCCTTAAATTTATATTTTCCGCCACGATCACACATGATTACAACTTTATACACGAACCCATTAGGATATTTGTTCGATCTTTTAGTGACGACGACAACACCAAGAGAGCGTGCCAAGTTTTGTACCCAATTCATCAATTCTTCATGGGACCCGAACACCTAAAAATTAATAAAAAGTTAATAAAAAGAATAGATAATACACTTAATAATAAAAAGTTAATAAAAAATGTGTATATATAAGTTAATAAAAAAGAATAAATGATACACCTAATAATAAAAAAGTTAATAAAAACATGTATATATAAGTTAATAATAAAAAGTTAATAAAAACATGTGTACATAAGTTAATAATAATAAGAATAAATTATGCACCTAATAATAAAAAGTTAATAAAAAACTTAATAATAAAAAGTTAATAATATATTAGTTAATAAAAAAATAAATAATACACTTAATAATTAAAAGTTGAATTTTTGGGAGATGTGTTCATGATTGGTTCACCAAAGTTATGTCATTGAATTTTGTGAAATTTGGAAATTGAGCAAAAAAGCTTCTTGGAATCAAACATCATTAATGACTTTGGTATACTTTTGGTATATTTAACAGAACCCTATAAAATTACACATCTAATTAAACTCCCAAACTCCAATAAAACCCCCGATGTTTAACTACTTCCTTCAATGCTCCATTCCAATCATCCTCTTTATTTATCCATTCTAATCTGACACTATTTGATTCACACCCCAAATATAAAATTACCTTTTTTCTGTCATGCACACCAACTGTTCGACCTTTTGCCTCAACCAAACTTCTTGATTTTTCACTCTTGTTCTTTCTATTTTCCTTTTGGGTGCTTAAGGGGGTATTTTGAGTTGGAGTTCTACCCATTTTGCTTTGTTTTGGAGTTATACCTTCCTCCTCTTATGCCTTAGCGGTTGTTGTGGGGTGCTAGATGGGGGTGAGCAACCCGTAGTTGCTCCCCTCCTTCGAGTGTGAGGGGTTTGGTCTCTGTTTTTTGCTCTAACTCATCTCGAGTCGGGGTCTTTAGGGGTCCGGTGTCTTTTGTGATTTGTTTGTTTCTGTTCTCGTGTGTACATGGCAACCATAAAAAGAATTCGAAACGTAAATACAGGAGGGCTTGGTCCTAGCTCCACTTACGGTTTAAGGCCATGCCCCTTTAAGCATTTCCACGAGTGTAAGGATGGTAGACCTGGGTCATCGGGGTTTTTCTGCCTAATTGAGCACATGCAAAGTACCCATTTCAAAACGGATACTCGGAAGAACCTTTTAAAAGACGCTATCTCTAAGGATTTGGATCTTTTTATAGATGTTGGGGAAGCCCTTCGGGAGGGGGATAAATGGTTATGTGGGAGGTGCATGACGTTGCATGCCCTTAGCAGGGGGTGCAAGCATGCTGATGGTGTCTATTCTTTTTCTGTGGATTCTGGAGATGCTGGAGAATTCATTGTTGGGATCCAGAAACCTAATCGTGTGTATGTGGATAGGGACCCAAGTCCATCTGTAGGAGTGTTTGGGGATGTATCCCTTTTGGAACGGGTTTTCTCCCTTCCCATTCAAACGGTTAAGAGCATCCCCCCAAGTTGTCGTTTGGCGTTTGCTCAGACTTTGGCATGCGCTTTACGCAAGGTAGTGGATTCACCAGGCTCGATTGAGAATTGGGTCAAATTACTATTGTTGCCGCGTTGTACTTTAAGGGTGGTGAAACCTTCCACTAGGCAGGAACGCAGGTCAGGGAATCGAAAGTCTTTGCAATGTAGTAGCATTCAGCAAGCACTTGCGGTGTGGAAAGATGGATCTGGTTTTGCTGACTTGGTTCTTTCTCTCTTTGATAACGTGGGGGGGGGGGGAGCACTTTTTCTAAAAGAGAGGTCGGAGGGGAGGAGGGTTCTGAAAACAGCCTTAATATTAAACAATGTCTCAGGAAAGTCAGGGATGGTCATTTCACAGCTGCAGTCAAGGTATTATGCTCAAGTGGGGTTGCCCCTCTCGGAGATTCAACCATGAAAGCCCTCATTGATAAACACCTAGTGGTGCCGCCTCCGTCCTTGCCTTCTAGCTCTGTCGTCCTGCCTACTCTCTCTGTGGATGGGGACTGTGTGCTTAGATGTATCCGATCATTTCCTAAAGGGACCTCATGCGGGAGAGACGGGATGCGGGCGCAACACTTGTTGGACGCTCTTAGTGGTGAGGGATCAGTGACTTCCATGGGTCTGCTCTCAGCCATCACTGAAGTCGTCAACTTATGGCTAGGGGGTCTGTGCCCCAAGGTGCTCGCTGAGTTTATTGCTTCGGCCCCCCTTACCCCTTTATTAAAGCCGGATAATGGAATTCGGCCCATTGCTGTGGGGGCTATCTGGCGTAGGTTGGTTTCTAAAGTGGCTATGAAGATGGTTTGGAAGGAAATGACTCAGTATTTAGGGGACTTTCAGTTTGGGGTGGGGACACCTAATGGGGCAGAGGCGGTGCTTCACAGCGCGAACCGGTTTCTTAACTCCTTTCACGCGGACGGCTCTTTAGCTATGCTTACCGTGGACTTCTCCAACGCCTTCAATATGGTCGACCGCACAGCCCTTCTCCGAGAGGTTCATCATCATTGCCCGTCTATCTATCTATGGGTCCAGTTCCTTTATGCCCAGCCGGCTAGGTTGTACGTTGATGATGACTGTATAGGGGCTACTACTGGGGTTCAGCAGGGAGACCCCCTTGGGCCCCTCCTCTTTGCCTTAGCATTACACCCTCTTGTTCTCCGGGTACAAAATGACTGTAACCTCCCATTTCATGCTTGGTACTTGGATGATGGGACTATTATTGGTGGTGCCAACGAAGTCGGTAAAGCCCTAGACATTATCAACTCGGAAGGGCCATCATTGGGGCTGCAACTTAATATTAAGAAAACCGAGGTTTTTTGGCCAGCGTGTAATGGGGTGAAAGTCAAAGATGGGCTCTTCCCTAGTGGGATTGGTAGACCAGAGAGAGGGGTAAAGCTCCTTGGAGGGGCTGTTAGTCGAGATCCCTACTTTATTAAGGAGTTGGCGAGGCGGAGAGCATCTCGTGCGGTTGATCTTATGAAACTCTTACCTTGCCTTAGGGATCCCCAGAGCGAACTCCTCCTGCTTAGGTCTTGCATGGGGGTTGCTAAGTTTCTTTTTGGGTTACGAACATGCCACCCCTATATGACGGATGATGCGGTATCCTGTTTTGATAAGGGGCTACGAGAAGCCATCGAAGACATGGTTGTATGTGGAGGCCCGTTCTTTGGTGATCTTCAGTGGCGACTTGCATCATTACCGATGCGCTTAGGGGGTTTAGGCCTTCTTTCGGCTCATGATGTTGGGGTTTACGCTTTTGTAGCGTCGAGGGCTCAGTCTTGGAAGCTACAGAATCACATCTTAAGGAATAGCGAAGTTGTCGACCTGGACCCAGACTACGTGCAGGCCCTGGAACGCCTAAATGGCGCTCTCCCAGACTTTGACATTGGCGGTTTCTCTAATATGGACACCGCCCCACCAAAGCCTCAAAAAACTTTGGCGAATGCCCTTTTTGGAAAAATCGCTCAGAGCCTGAGAGAAGTTTTTGGATTGTCTCCTCGACAGAAGGCGGTTTTTGAATGCTTACAAGGTCCTCATGCCCAAGATTTTCTGACCGTTATCCCGATTGATGGCTTGGGCCAAAGCATGTCTGCGGTCGAGTATAGGGCCATTCTTAAGTACCGTTTGATGGTCCCAATGTACCCAGAAGACGAAACATGTCCGACCTGCCGTAAGGCCTGTCTGGATAAATTCGGAGAGCATGCGGTTCATTGCAAGGAGATGCCTGGGTTCAAATACCGACATGATTGGGTGCGGGACGTTCTTTGGGACATCTTAAGGCGAGCTGGGATATCAACTAAAAAGGAAGCCCCCGTAAACTTCCTTACAGACCCCACGGAAGGGAGATCCACTCTACGACCGGCAGATTTGCTCGTCTTTGGTTGGGCCGGGGGAAAACACGCTTGTGTTGACCTCACAGGGGTATCTCCCTTAGCTGGTTTGAGGGATAATGGGTTTGTAGCTGGGCAAGCAATGAAAAGGGCTGAAACGAAGAAGGTGGAGAAACATGCTAAAGCCTGCGAAGAGAACCAACATGTTTTTGTCCCTCTGACTTTTGATACATTTGGCTCCTTGGCACCGGAAGCTATCCGTTTTCTAACCAGGGTCCAACAGGTTGTGCATAGCAATGTGTCGACTCCAAAGGGGCAGGGGTATGTCTTTAGCAGGTTAGGGTTTGCAATTCAGAAAGGGGTGGCGGCGCAACTTGTTGACCGCCTACCTGCTATATTGATGTAATATCTATGTTTCTACATATTGGAACCCAATTTTTAACACATCTAAATAAAGAAGATGAGTATATCTGAAAAAAAAAAATATTCCCCTTAATGCAAAAAAAAAAAAAAAAATTTTATTAACAGAAAAAGTTATTAAAATAGACGTAATGTAACTTTAATAAAAAAAAATTCCAAAATAGACAAGAGATTTAACCTATAACATTTTAATCATTCCCACTCTATTCTAATAAGAAGACGTAATGTTACAGGGTGGCTAAGGCTATCAGGTATGGATAGAGGTGTTCTTCGGGTTTCAGGTTTTTCGGGTCGGGTTCTTCGGGTTTTAAAGTTTTAAATCTTGACCTGAAACCTAACCCTAATCTCTCACGGGTTTTTCGGGTTCGAGATTTTTCGGATTGGTTAATCGGGTTTCAAGTATCCTAGAAAACAAACCAAAAAACAAAAAAATTAAATGTTAAAATTAAAACAACATATTATTCTTTGCTCGTAAGCAAATAATCAAATTATAAACCAGCATAACTTGATAAAGCAATTCAAAAGAAGAGTAAAATTAACTCGAACCATAATCGTCTTCTATCGGGCGTGATTTGGTTGTTCGATAACGGTTGCTATTAGTAATAAACTAAAAGCATAAATTAGCAATAAACAATGGATCTATAATAGTTGTAATGACATCAATCGATTAGGACCAAATTCTGATAACGTTAGTGACTAAGACTAAGCCTATTATGCCTAAAAATATATTTAATTTCAAAACTAAGAGTTTATTCGGGTTGACCCGAAACTTATAAATTAAACCCGAAATCCAACCCGAATTACTTCGGTTCGGGTTCAGGTTAGTATTTTCTCGGGTTCAGGTTTTTCGGATCTGGTTAGTTCGGGTTCGAGTACGTGTTTTCTTATGTCGGATTTCGGGTTTCGGGTAAAAGTGACAGCCCTAGGTATGGATATCATTTTACTTTTCATTTTACATTGCCATATCAGCTTCACATCATATCATACTTTACCCCCCTCTGTTTCACGGTATCAAAGAAATGGACCCCAATTTACCAATTCACCACTTTCCTTCATTTTCAAATAAATAATTTTATTTTATTAAAGTTAATAATATAATTAAAATTAGAAAAGAACATAATATTTAACAAATTTAAAAACATTCTATTACATTTAAAATATTAATAAAACATAATGAATTCGTTATTTAAATTTGTTTTTTAATTATTTTAATCATATGTATTACTTTTAATAAATAATTTATGTATATATAGAACATCTATAATATATATAAACGAAAACATAAAAATCCTACGCATCATGATGTGGTCGCTCACAATTTTTTTGGAGTCACCAGATTTGCTTGATTTTTAAATGGACACTTTTCATGCATTTGACCCGAATTCACAGGTATGAGTCTCATCAAACCCAAATATATCTTAAACGGGTTATAACATCTCATTAAATTAAAAACTAATTTCACCAAATTTTTGATATAAAAATCTTATAAAATAGGGATATACTAAAAATTAATTACTGATTTATTTAAAAAGGGATATATATTATTTATAATTAAAAAACCAATTTTATAGTAAAAAATAAACGTGTCTTGAGTCTCATCAACCCCATATAGCTTTTAAACCGGGTTATAACATCTCATTTATTTGTGAAACAATTTATCATCAAATCATAAGTATATTATTAACTTTCATACAATAAAAAAAATAAAAAAATTCAAAATCAAATAAATATTAGAAACAAATAATATAAAACAACCCCTATAATACAGGAGATAAAAACTAGTATTAATATATATAATATCATCCCCTACCTACCCACCCACAGTTTTAACTAAAACAAACCATCTTCACCATCAGTTTTATTTTCGAATGGCATCTTCACCATCAGTTCACCCACCACAACTCCTCAACAAGCTGTGACAAGCACACCATTGTCTGTCACCTCCATTGTTCAACACTCACAAAATCAAAACCTCACAACATTCATAAATTAACATATTTAATCAACTATAGATCAATCATTCAAAGTCAACATCAATTCCGATTAACAGAGCATGAATTCTACACATTAATTCAATCGTTGGGTTAACAGTTATATATATGTTGATAAAATGGATTTTCTTTTTTGAAAAATGGTGAAGTTGGGCGGTGTTTTCATCGGTGAATCTTCCACAACATTTTTGCCATTGGGCGGTCCCGATGACATCGGGATGGTGTTTGCCGCTGGCACCACCAGCCACGTCACTCCTTCATTGGCAAAGCGGTTTCCACACCGTTTAGTCTAAGGAGGCTAAACCTTAGCTGACTTTTTTTTTCTAAAATTTATAAAATGTCAGTATAACTCATCTTTAGACCAAATCCTAAAAATAAAGTTTTTATGAATGATTAGTTACTCTTTCAATTTCTATTTATGAGCTCTCATAAATTCGTATTTTCTATTCACAATTATGTTATATCTTGTTAAAATAATACTTATTGATAGATTGATATATAATACTTATTTTTATATATAATACTTATTGATAGATTGATATAGATAATATATTATGGATGATTAGCTCTTGTGTTGTTTCATAATATATTATGGATGATTAGCTCTTGTGTTGTTTCTTAATAAACATATCTTATATTTTATTCATAAAATTAGTGTTGATAAGATAATGGCTTTTTAATAATTGTATAAGATTCAACAATTAACACCATTTAATGTCTATTTCATTTTGATCTTTTAAATATACATGAATAACAGCAATCCATGTCCCTTGTTCTTAAAATTAATTTATCTTTAAATTTTGTAAAGAGTTAATGGCCATTTTCGTCCCTATGGAAGTGTGGTTTGCGACTTTTGCCACTTCAGTCCAAAGTTTGATTTTTTGTCAATTTAGTCTTAGTAATTTTCACTTTTAGCCCATTATATCCCCGTGTCTAATGGCATCCAAGTATGCCGTTAGTTTAAGGGTATTATTGTCTTTTTCTTTTTTAGTTTTAGATTATGTTTAATTTAAATCAATTTTCTTTTCCCTATAATACCAAAAGCAGAACGAAGCCCTAGATCATCAACTAAATTGTTCATCAAAACCGTAGATCATCAACCATGGTTTTCTGCTCATGTGGTTGGCCTATCGTGATTCGTACCTCATATACGGAGAGTAACCCAGGAAGACGGTTCTATTGCTGCAGCAAACAGGTAAGTTATACAATTATTGTATTGTCTTTCGGAATTGGGTTTTTTTGCCCTAATTTATGTTAAGTGCAGCCAAGGAGTTGTGGATTTGTTATTTGGGTGGATCATCCAATATGTCAAACATGTGCTAAAATGGAATTGAAGAACAAAAGAATAAAGTTTGCATCGACTTTTGTTTTGGTTGTTTTTTTCCTTTATGTATGTTTCCATTAAATGTTGAAGTTTTCTAGCTATGATCTCTTTGTTGTATGGTCATGGTACCACTATATTGTCTTTTGTAGTACTAATTCTATGATATGAAAATGTATGGTCTTTGTTTGAACATATGGTTAGATTAACAACTCAATGTTTGGTCAAGTGTTGTGTAAAATGTTTGACAAGTCAATTGGTTGGTTTTGTGTAAAATGTTTGACAACTCAGTTGTTGTATGGTCAGAGTACCACTGCAGTTGACTTTTGTAAAAGTCAAAATTAACCAAATACAAAAACATATGAAATTAAAGATTAACAGATTATACCACTAGCCGTTGTAGTTGTATATTAAAAGATTAACAGCTTATATTGCATTTGTATGTTAAGGTCAAATGACTTTTGTAAGATTAACAAATTATATTGTTTTTGTATGTTAAACTCTTACCATCTTGTTAAATATATGAAATTTGGATCAGTTAATTATGCAGTATGCATATCAGTATGTAGAGTACCAAAACAGTTAATTTGCATATAGACCAAAACATATCAGTATGCAGAGTACCAAAAATTTGCAGATTACCAAAATGCCCTTTATCAGCCTGCTTGTTCAGATTAACAAACAAGAGAAAGATAAACAAACATATCATAAAACATATTTATGCAGATTAACAAAAAGATAAACAAATAGACCAAAATGCCCTTTATGGCCTTTATGCAGATCAAAAAACATTCTATACATATAGACCAAAAAAGATAAACATATGGCCTTATGCAGATCAAAAAAACATTCTCTATACATATAGACCAAAAAAGATAAACAAACAGATCAAAAACATATTTATGGCCTTTACCAATATAGATCACCAAAATGCCCTTTAACTATAATCAACTATGCAGATTAACAATATACAACTAGCCATTACAGTTGACTTTTGTAAGGTCAACTAACCAATACAGATTACCAAAATGCCCTTTAACTATATAATCAATAGGCCATTTGTCAATTAACCATAACAATATACCAAATTGCCCTTGTCAATTAACCATAACCAGGAGAAACATAAAGTACCAAAAGATTACAAGTTTTACATCCAAAGTAGACAAAATGGCAAAAGACGTCCTTTATGTTTGCACGGTTTTTCAGTTGACGTCCTTTGGCAAACTTAATGACAGAAAACATCCTTTATGATTAAAAACCTTATCATGTTTTGTCCTTTGGCCCTAACCCAGTTAAGTTTTTTCGTTAAAACCAGTCATGTGCAAAGCACATGAGGATGAATTTGACTTTTTCTACTTGAGTGACTATTTCTGTAAACAACTTAAACTTTTAGCCAAATAATTTTTTTTAAAGATAAATTATCTTCCTCTCTCTCTAACTAGTAACTCCAACCCCTCTCTTAACACCACCACCACGATCTCCGGCCACTATATATTCCAACGAAACCACCACCATCTACTCCCTCTTTCTTCTTTATTCGGTTTTTTAATGTGATTTTCGAGCTTCTCATGTTTCAATAGCTTGGTTTTAATCCCAATTTTTTTTGTTTTAATAGCTCCGTTTATGGGTTGGAAACCCTAATTCGGAAATTGGTTGTGGAAATTGGGGATTTTAGAAGAGGAAGCCGTGGATAGTTTTTCAGTGGTTGACGGAGAGGTTGAGGGGGGTGGTGATGTGCGCAGACGGTGGTGGTGGGGTTGTTGCATCAGAAGCTTGGTGGTGGTGTGGTCGTTTCTTGTGCAGTGGATTGAATGGTGATGATGGAACATAGGGGGTCGACGGTGACGTGGATGTGACTGTCTTCTGTTTGCTGATGGCAGCGGCTAGACGGGAATGGTGATGAAGGATCAGAGGTGGATTGAATGGTGATGATGGAATAGTGACGCACTGTGGATTGAAGAGAGAGGCCGGAAAATATGGTAGCCGGAGATGATGGTGGTGGTGGTGGGAGAGAGGATGAAATTGCAGGTTAGTTAATAGAGAGAGATAAAGATAATATATCTTTACATATTTTTATTTGGCTAAAAGTTTAAGTTGTTTACAGAAATAGTCCCTCAAGTAGTAAAAGTCAAATTCATTCTTATGTGCTTTGCACATGACTGGTTTTAATGAGAAAACTTAACTGGGTTAGGGCCAAAGGACAAAACTTGATAAGGTTTTTAATCATGAAGGATGTTTTCTGTTATTAAGTTTGCTAAAGGACGTCAACTGAAAAACCGTGCAAACATAAAGGACGTCTTTTGCCATTTTGTCTCCAAAGTAAAAAGACCATAACATAAATAATTATAGTACCAAAATATTACAAGTTCAAATAGTTTAACATCCTAATAACACACCTTAAACCTCTGAACCTCCTGCTGCATCAGTTGCATCAACTTGTGTTCTTGAACCTCCTGCTTCTCCTGTTTTCCTCTTCTTGCAAGATCTCTTGTTGTGTCCTGGTTTCTTGCAAATATCACACGAAACTGTATGACCCTTCCTTGGAAATTTCTTGGCTTTACCAACCTTTTGACTAAGTTCTTCAATTTCCACAGCAGATTTGTTTCTATTCTTTTTTGGTCTACCAATCTGCACATGGTGCGTAGGAGCAGTCAATGTAGTGGGCCAAGGGGATGGTGCCCATTCTTCTTGGCCATTGATTGGATCTATGGTGTGTGCATAAACATTCTTCCATGTCTCTAACCAATACACTTTGTCAACCCATTTATCTGGCACACTATCATCCAATCCATGTTCACCCATATAAAAAATAAATGCCACTGCATGCTTGCATGGAATCCCAGTCAAGTCCCACATTCTGTATGTGCAAGACCGTTGGTAAACTGTCACAAAATATTGCTCTTGATTTGGACCACTAACTTGATACTTTGTAGCCCCATTCCAAATGACATTACACTTAGTGGCATCCTTCTTAATTTTTTTAAATGAAACTGTAACATTACGTGTTAATGGCCCTTTACATTTTGCTATTTACATATGCACTTTCACAATTCTTTTCATTAGGCATTCCCTAATGTACTCTAGGCAGCTAATGATAGGCAGGTCCCTTCCATGTGTCAACTGCCTATTGAACACCTCACACATGTTGTTTAATTGTAAATCACTAAGTGCCCTACCTATAAGCATAAGTAATTCAATTGACAAGGATGTAATTAACAAGAATGTAATTAACAACATAAAAAATACCAGTAAAATGTGATAGTGACCAATGCCTTGGTGGAATTTCCTTCAACCAATCATATAGCTCCTTATTTTCTGTAAACACCTGCTTCATTGCTTTATCTATGTTCAACATTTGGGAAAACTTTTTGTGTTGCAGGTATTAAGCCCTAATTATAAAACAACAATATTTGTAAGTAATATGATATAAAACATAATCAAGTGTTAAATAATTACCTTCTGCCTGTCACTCATAAAAGTGAAATTAGAGTTAGATTTATAATCCATGTCATCAGCTAAAATCTCCAAAAACCATGTCCATGAACTGCTATTTTCTGATTCAATTATTGCATATGCAACAGGGTAAATACCATTGTTGCTATCAACTCCAACATCATTTAAGAACTGGCCTGGGTATATCCCCTTCATGAAACAACCATCTAGCCCCAATAATTCTCTCCCACATAATTTAAAACCTTCCCTCAATGGAGCTAAACATATATAAATCCTCTTAAACTGTCTAGTAGGGCTGCTAGGATTACATTCCCTTTCAACATCAATCTTGATAGTTGTACCTAACATAAGTAAACAGTTTTAAGATACATAAGTTAATAGTTTTAGCAAAACTAATAAATACATACCTGGATTGCATCTAACCACCTCTTGACAGTATTCTCTAAGAATAGCATACTGACCACTAAAATCATACACAACATTCTTTTTAGCAACTATTTTAACCTTGTAAATCTGGTTCGGGGTGACTTGAACTTGCAACTTCCTTTGAATATTTTTTTTTTCAATTGTCTCATACTTTCGTTTGGGTTGTCTCCAAGATCTTCCTCTAGTTCCTTTGCCAACCACCCAACCGTGCATAAACCAAAAATTATAGTTTGTAAACATTGATGCTCAGTATCTAATGTTGTCACACACCATGTTCTTTCAGCCCATCAAAAGACACATGTAGGACCCATGGGCAAGTGGGAGGAGGAATCTTATTCCTTTTAGGTTTGGATTTATGGCTGGAACTACCCTCTTGGGCCCTACAATTTTTTTTACATTTTCTTTTCCTCCTTGGCATGGGATTCTGTTCCACCTCATTTGTCTTGTTATCATTATTTTCACAACTACCCATATTTAAGTTTCTCCCCAAACACACTACACGATACCTAATCTTGTCATTCTTCACAGCATGAAGTTGTCTCCTTGAATGAATTGCATGGGTCTTCACTATTTCCTTTATCTCATCTTTACCACCAAAAGTTTGACCCAAGTAAAAAGGACAATATTCTTCATTAGTTTCTTTTGAGTGTGATTTTCTCTTTTTTTTTTCTTATTCATCCTAATGGCTCTTTGCAATATACTGTCATTATCGAGATCACTAAGACTATCAATATTATGTAGATCTAAATCATCTCCTTTATCTTCAAAATCTTCACCTTCATCAGATATATCATCCACAGCTGCTCTAAATAATTCCATGTCCTGATTTGGGTCATCCATACTGTTTTCATTTAATAGAAGTCTGAATCATAATCAGAACCTTCTGCCTCACTATCACTATCAAACCCCTCTACATATTCATCAGATTCAGGCACCCTAACATTATGTAAATCTATGTAATCTAATTCAACTACATCATCCTCTATAGGTTCATCAGATTCTGATTAATCATCTCTTTCCACATTAAAACAACTTACCATTGAAGCCTCTTTTACCTTTGATACAATGTGTGAATGTTACACATACACCTCAATTACCTTATGCACACTAATATATCCTATGAGGCTGAGAGCATCAGTATCATTGGACAAGGGTCTTAAATCTGAATCTAAGTTCTCTCCGGGAATCCTAAAATAGAATTTATGGTCTTTAAGAACTTCCTCTTCGTTGTAACCTAATTGTTGTACCATATTATTCACAATAATCATTGAAAACAGATCAGCATTTACTCTATCAACAAAAGTAACCATACCCCCTTGTATGTAGTTTCTGGAGATTTCTCAAACTCTCCCACATGGTGGAATTTAATCGTAAAATGGTCTGGAAAATTCCCTTAAACCGAATTGTACAAAATTAACTAATTGAAGTGTAAAATGGTCTGGAATTCAATGGTTTCTTTGATTAATAGATAATAGTTAGGGTTAGGGGGGTTAATACATACCGTATGCAACGTTTGGATCGAAATCAACACCAGGAGCTCTGGTATCCCACATTTCCATGTTGTTCTTCAGTTAATCACACTTAATTGATGGTTCTTCTTCCCCTGTTCTTCACTTAATCGCTGGTTGTATGTGAATATCGTATCTTCGTTCTTGTTATTAAATTAATATAAGGGTTAATTGTAATAAATAAAAAGACTGTTATGACCCTGAGGTAATGTGTAAAAAGACAATTCTAGCCCTCAGGTGATAAAGAACTAATGACATACTTGGATGCCGTTAGACGTGGGGATATAACGGGCTAAAAATGAAAACTACTAGGACTAAATTGACAAAAAATCAAACTTTGGACTAAAGTGGTGAAAGTCGCAAACCACAGGGATGAAAATGGCCATTAAATCTTTTGTAAAAGAAAAATTAGAATGCTATCTACTTTGTCCTCACATTTTATTATTTTCTAAAATGGAGATACTTAAACGTATTCTCTATTTATAAAGATCGAAGTCAAATATCTATAAATTAGTTTGAATTTATAAAAAGGAATAAAGAAATGCAAAATAAGTATTTGCGAATATAACAAAAATAGAGATTAGAGACACAGAGTGGTATGTGAGAGCATTCACATTGGAACCTGTATCTTTAAAAGCCTCCTATATTCAACTCTCTATCTTTATTACTTACAAAATTTTATTTTATTAGTTTTGATATTTTTTTTACGCTCACCAGCTTACAACAAATTATAGATGGTTGATTTTGAACCTCTAATTATAAAGGTATGCTTTAGTTTTCTATCAACGTTTCTCTATTGTAGAGAATCCAATGTAATGGTTGTTTAGTTGTTTTTTCTATTTTTTCCTCTATATTATATTGAAAATATAGATATAACGACTACAATAGTTCAATGTGAATGCTTTGAAAGGTTTTTATAAATATACAAAATTTAGAGGAAAATGTGTTAGAGTATTCGCATCTCATTCTCCATCCCAAATCCTATAAATAACTAAAAGTTACATTGTCTTAAACTTGTTTCTAACCTTTTAAAAAGTTCCTACATCTCATTCCTCATAATTACCTCATTCAATTAAATAATACTTATTTTAATTATTTTTTAGACAAAATGGCAAAACTGGTCCTTTATGTTTGCATGGTTTTTCAAAGTTAGTCCTTTGAAGAACTTAATGACTGAAATCATATTCCATGTTTCAAAAATATATCACGTTACGTCATTTTACACTAGCCCAATTAAATTATCTCGTTAACTCTGATCACATGACCCCTACGTGAGGGTAAATCTTTAATTTCCCAGTCCAACTCAGCCCCCCTCTTTAATACCCTCCCCGTCGTTTCCCTCATTCAATTAGAAATTAGGGTTAGGAAGCCGTTATCAAATTGGGAAATTGGGAAGCCGTAATCAAATTGGGAAGGATGGTCTTCTGTGAATGTGGTAAAGAAATCGTGATTAAAAACTCTTAGACGGATAAAAACCCAGGTCGTCGTTTTTATTCATGCCCTGTCCATGTACAAATTTCGATTTCTCTTCTTGAATTAGGGATATGTAAATGTGGTAAATAAGCCTTTCTTAACACAAGTAATCATATATTTTTGCTTGAAATTAGGGTTCAAATTGCAAATTTATTAGATGGTTTGATCATAAAAAGTGTCAAAGGTGCATGGACATCATACTTGGTCTGCTAATAGATAAGAACAGTCTTGAGGAAGCTAATAATAGTATTGAAGAAGCTAAGAACAAGCTTGAGGAAACAAATAAGAATCTTGGATACAAAGCAAGAAAAATGAAAAAGATGTTGATAGCTAGTTATATAGGTTTCATAATCTATGTACTTTTCTTCTAGATGAATGCAGCTTTTGTTTAGGTTAATAAGGTGTTTAGGTTGTCTTGTAGTGCTGACTCTTGGTGTTGTTGACTTATTACACCTTCTAATGTAAGTTTTCAAGGTCGATGTAATATGTTTTTAAATCATGTTCCAAATCCACTATGCATGTTAGTTTGTGTATTTTGATTGCCCTTATTGGCAGTGGTTCATTTGACTGCACTAAATGTGCATTAGACAATGCAGAAACCAAATGTGCATTTGACAATCAGTTGACTGCATTAGGCATATGTTGACTGCAGTAGTCAAATGTTGACTGCAATAACCAAATTGTGACTGCACTAACCAAACAACTTGTCATTACATAAATCATTTAACCAAAGTCAAAATATTCACCCGAAAGTCAAAATATTCACTAACACAAAGTCAAAAACATCAACCAAAGTCATTACATAAACCATTCAACCACAGTCATTACATAACCAAATTCTTAAAACACCAACACCAAAATAGCATCCTAAAGTCATTAAACCAAGTTCAAAGCATCGCATTAACAACATCGAAACATAAATTAACAAAAATACTAGATAAAGGATAAACACATTCCAAAAGACAACTCATCCTTACATCATGCCCAATCTTCCAGAAGACCAATCACAATGCCTTATTGCATGTCCTTATGTTGTGTCCCGTGGAGCCACACTTTGAACAAGCTCCTTTGGTTTCTTTCTTTGAAAACTTACCACATTGAGTCATTTCCTCTAACTCAAATGCTGATCTCCTCCTTGCCTTTTTTGGGTCTACCAACTTGTTTGTTATGTTTGGGAGGAGTAAGAGCTGTAGGAACTTGAGAATTTGGCTATAAGGGCCTGCCATTGATTGGATTTATCTTAAAATAATAAACTTGTCTCCATGTGTCCATTCTATGCACTGGATGAACCCAACTTTCTACTGCACCAACCTTTCCACCATTAACAGCCTTGTACCAAATTGTTGCCACCACATGTTCACAAGGGATACCTGGGTTGCATATATAAAATAGTTTAAACACTACCCAACTAACTACATAATGACATACATAATACAAAATTGATACAATAGACAATTGCATACCTGTCAGCTCCCACCTTCTGCATGTACATGTCCTCTTTCACAAATCAACAACTCTTTGCTTACCTGGTCTACCACTAATCTGATATAGATCTGCCCCATTCCACTGAACAGTATAATGTGCTGCATTTGTCCTGATTTTTTGCAACTCAATGGTGGTTGTGGGTGTAAGCAAGCCTTCACTCTTGTCTATAACCTCTAGAACATTCACTATCCTTCTCATCAAATATTCCTTATGTATTTAAGTGCTTATATGATTGGCTTGTCTCTGCCTTCCACTATCTTACCATAAAAACCTCACACATGTTGTTAATCAACATATCAGACACTGCTCTCCCTATGAACAAATCAAAGAAGTTGTTAATCAAAGAGCTAAAGTTGATAGTTGAAACATTAAAGAGATAAAGTACATACCAGAGAAGTGTGACTTAGACCAGTGTTTAGGATGAATGTTGGACAACCACAAGTGGGCATCCTGGTTGAATGCTTTCAACTCATCCATTGCAGTCTCAAATTCAGGAATGGTTGTTGCATGAGCACACTTATATAGCATATCTTTGTACAACTTCCCTCTGAAACTTCCCTTCATATTCTCATGAATATGCCTAACACAAAATCTGTGCTCAGCACATGGAAACAAATTTTCAATAGCCGGAAGGAGGCCCTGTTCAAGATAAACAATTAGTCCAATTTGACAAGAAAGTTTAAACTTAAAAACAAACACAAACTAAAGAACATAACTTTTGCCTATCACTCATGAAAGTGAAACATGAGTTTGGACCCAAATCCAGATAATCTCCTAAGTTTTCTAGGAACCAAGTCCAAGAGTTGAGATATTCTGTCTCTGCAACTGCAAAGGAAACCGGGTAGATTCCATTATTTAGGTCAACTCCAACTGCAGATAATATTTGACCTGGAAATGATCCTTTCATGAATGCACCATATTTGACCTGGAAATGCCCTCCCTATTTCCTTAAACCCTTGCTTTAAAGCACCAAAATAAACATAAAACCTTTTGAACCTTCTAGTAGGTAAAGTAGTGTCTGTGTCCTGCTCAAACTGAATTTTAACAGTGGTATCTGGATTTTTTTTAATTCAAACACAAAATCCCTAAGAATACCATACTGTGATGTGTAATCTCCTTACACCATTTTCTTGGCTTTTGTCCTAGCCTTGTATGCTTTTAATCTGGAAATACCTAGTTCCTATTTTTTTTGAAACTATTCTTGAACAGACTTGAAGGTATTTCAGGGATTGAATGAACTTGATCTGGAAGTTGTTATGATAAAAAGGTGGATGTGCAAGAATTAAATTTCCTGGTTTGAAGGCATTTTGATGTGTGGAAAGCTATATATAAATATTAGTAACTAATTCTCGCAATTCAACACTAAGTCTTAAATTTATAAAACCAAACATGTGACATTCGTCAATTTCGGTCCTATTTGTATTCGTTTATCATGTAAACCGACCCGATTTATATCCATAACATTTCAAATATATAAAATATTGGATTTTATGTTACTAAATCATTTCTGCATGTTCAATTTGAAAAGCCCCTTTTACGGATTCAAAAACGCCTTTAAAATGCTCAAATTACATAAAAACGAACTTCCAGGACGCGTAACGAACCACACAAGACGAGCTGGACCAACCCACCCCAACCCAGACACGCCGGTCCGCGCGGCTAGGGCATGGAAAGTCGGTCGCGCGGCGCCTAGGGGCTGCTGATGCATAAAACTCGTTTTTTGGCTTATTATATCACATGTTTAACCCTCTAACCAATCAAAAGGCTTGGAAATCTCTAAAGCAACCTTATGGATAACCCTAACACCTTATCCTTCATAACTCCAAGCCTCACCACTCATTTGAACCTGCTCATACTCACCAAACACTCTCAACCTAAGTTCTAAGCTCCAACCTTCAAGATTCTTACTTGTTTGACCTTCAAGAGTCAAACAAACGTTTCCTTTGTTTTCTACTAACTCCATATGATTCAAGCTTGTTGTTGCAACATATATATAATATACACCCCTTGTTATATTTGGTAGTTACTTATCCGGCCCCGGTTGGTTAAGTTTCGGACCTCGTAAGGCAAGGCTTCATGGAGGATTTCGTGTCCTTGATATATATATATATATATACTTATATAACTTGTTTATACATACTAACCATGACTAACTTCTGCTCATTTTAGTTTGTTTATCATATTTATAAAGTTCCATGGTTATGGGTTTGAAGAGTCTAGCCTCGGTTTAACCGTAAATAGCTCCAAACTGTAAACCAAACTTTGTTTACTAGCTTTGTTAATTAATTGTTTAAACATGCTTTTTGTTAGATTTAAGTTTCTAAAATCATTTTTATAAGTTCTATGGTTATGGATTTGTAGATTCTAACCTCGGTCTTAACCCGAAACTAGATCCGAACCGAAAACCAAACTTTCGTTTAAAAACTTTGTTGTTAACTTTTTGGTTGTAATACTTAAGTATCTTAATTTATAAAATTATTAAACAAGTTCTTTGATATTTGGGCATTTGGAAACTATCTATGAACTTATTGTGATATGGAAACCGAACCTAACCAAACTAAACCGATTTTCACTCGCTTAAGACACACAAGTGTGTTTTTAGCTATCAAGACTTGTATAAATATTTAAAAATACTTTATAAACTGATTTTAATTATTTTCTTAAGTACTTGGGATGTTGGATCCAACTTGATCTCATAACAAAGTTTGGACCGACAAAACCGAACACTCGCTTAACGGACGTTGTTAGTTCCAAAACAATAGAACTACATACTTGGTTAAGTCTTATTAAGTTTTATTGAGTTATCTCATAACATTCATTATTTTGGAAAGTTGAATTTGGGTTTGACCAATTATCAAGACCCGAACCAACAACCCGAAACACTCGTTAAAACCCGTTTTATTATCTATATTATAAAGGGGCTTGCATTCTAGCATTTTTACCCGCCTTATTACTTAACATAGGTTGAGTAAATATTAAGGCTAGATACTTTAACCTGGTTTCGAGCAAACTTATATTTTTTTAAAGACTATTATTATGTTTTCTTAAATATTTACATTTTAAACCTTAAACTTTAAATTGTTGCATTTTCTTATCATTTAGTTTATGTAAGACTTCCTAGACAACCTTTCTAATACAAGACTTCCTTCCACCTAGACCTTACTCGTTAAACCTCATCATTCTGGTTACTCGTCATTGTTACCAAATCAAGTTTGTTACTTGAACGTGAGTATTTTCATACCCCGTTTTCCATCTTTTCGTTTTGGGGGTGACATTTCATACTTATTCAAATTAAATGCTTTATACTTTAATCTTAAACCACAACCGTTATTGTATACTTTACTTATATAAATGCTCGATTTGGTGTTCTATGCTTATATGGTTATATGCTTATGTGTTTTATCGCTTTTGGTGAGTTGATTCATAAATCCGGAACTATCTAGTATTCTTTTATAGCACGGTACCGTTATTGTATTCTTATTAACGACCTCATGAAATCCGAATCTGTTTGGTATTCTCTTATAGACGGTGCCGCTAATGTATTCTTATTAGCGACCAAATTTTTTATCCAAATTATTGCTTTAGTTTATTGTTTCGTATACAAGTTGTGGACATTTCTTATTATTTACATATTGTTCAAACTATGAAATTGCTCACCAACCTTTGTGTTGGCAAACTTTATTTTATGCAATGTTATAGGTTGACTTTTGTTGACTTGAGGACTTGACGAAAAACGTATTAAGACTTTTAGGATATTAGCAAAACGAACAATATATATATATATATATATATATATATATATATATATATATATATATATATATATATATATATATATATATATATATATATATATGCTTACTTGTATAAGATATGTTTTGTATGAACAAGATGTGTTGTTTATTGATTTTATGAAATAAAATGAGTTGATTAAATATTTTCACTTTAAATAGTGTCTTGTGTATTTGGGCAATCCGTTGCACCGCGGCATGTTCCGCCGCCTTTGGTCAGGGTGTGACAGATTGGTATCAGAGCCACGAGTTTATAAGATAGATGGTTAGACGTAACGACCTAGTATAGTTTTTGCTTTAGGGCCCTTATACGTGTTGCTTATACGTGTTTACCCTACTCGATTGTTCATTACACTTATTTATTTATATATACTTATTTATTTATTTCATCATATCGTAAATATACACAAACACTCGGAACATACTAAGGTATCCTTACCTTACGTTGGTGTAGTTTTATATATATACACATACATGCACTTCCATAATAATCTAAGGTATCTTACCTTACCGTTAAATATTAGTTTTTTTATTATGTTTTATGGATCACGAGCCTAACTTGGATCCCGTTGTTTCAAATCTCCTTAAAGATCGTCTCATATGAGATGACCACTTTAAGTTGTCGAATGCGAGCGTTCCGGTACCCATCCTAATTTTCGGTGTTGAAACAATAGAACCACTGTGGTTCGTGGACTAGTGTTTTGACATGACGTTGTATTCGATTTATTATTTTTGTTACAATCGTTATTTGAGTCGAAAACATGAAAAAGACGCGGTGTTGTGCACATATTTAGACTCCAACAAGGTATTTTTGTAAAAAGGTTTTTAGTGTCGGAATATCAAGTCATGGTGGTTCATGCACGATTTTTCCGCCTTTAAATCTTAAGACATTATTTACAAATTTCAAAGATTTAAACAATTTTTCCGTTTTACTTTGTCATATAAATTCTCGTCACAAAATTCTCATTTATATAATTCTATTTGACCATTATGATTCATTCTAATATGTTTTGATTTCACATGATAAAGTTTTTATACAAATTTTCTCATTTTGATTTCACACCGCGATTTTGTTACAAAAATTAATTTATTATGATCTCTTCAATGCAAGTTAAAAAAAATCGTAATAATAATATATATATTTTGAACAATTTATAGTGATTTTTAATATGCCATCTTTGTTCATTAAGACTATTTATAAACCCAATTTTTATCATATGAATTTCATCATATAAAAAAAGGGTTTTATGATAAATTTTACCTTAAATTTTCAAGTAAATTCTCATTATATAGATTTCAAAATTGTCTTTAAAGTTTTCATACAAAATTTTATAAAACCTTATTTTTATAACAATTCCATTTATTTTGAAACTATCATATCACAAAATCGATTATTTAAATTCTCACAACGTTTTAATTACACTATATTATATAATACACATGGTAGAATTTTCATTACCCCATATCTATTTTGATAACAATTTCCGTTATGCAATTTATGGTTCATTATAACTTTTCACAAATAAAATCTACATCATACGATTTTGCTCGTTTTAAAATATCTTATGGTAGTTTCGCCTTGATTTTCAAGAAATTCACAAACTTATAGCTTGTAATTTTCTTGAAATCCTTATGCAAAACTTCATTGAAATTCTATTTTAAAGATAAAAATCGTTTATGACGATTTCTAGATTCACAATGCCGGTCAATTTAACTTACCGTGATATTTTCGTTATACGATGTTAAATAACGAAATCGGTAAAAGTTTTTTTCTTTACGCAAAGTTGTATTCCCAAAACGACATTCATCATTCATATTGATACCTCATAACAAATTTCGACATTCAATTCACTTATTTTAAATTCCTCATAGGCGAAATTTTAATTTGATCCTTATTAATTTTTTTTTTATTTTGCTTCCTCATGAAAATAAACTTTTATTTTTGCAAATAAACTTCAAAATGCAAACTTTATTATCATAGTTTCTCATGATATTGCCCACTACTTAATTTTAAGCATTTTAAGAACAAGTTACGTTGGTTTTTTCAAAATTTTCTCGTAAATTATTTTACAACCTAAGCCGACCTGACGTATCGTAACAACTTTCATTTTTAGTGGAAAAGTTTTAGCAAAAAGATTTGTGTGATTCACAAGCTTGGATCTTAAAATTCTATTCATACATGTATATATATATATATATATATATATATATATATATATATATATATATATATATATATATGTGAAAAAATTACAAATTTTGTCCTTTTGAATTACCCAAATTATGGAATGAGTCCTTTACGAAAATGAGTTTCACTCTTTATCCTTTATTTGCATATTTCCCTAGGTATTAGTCCTTTACACTAACGGATGTTAACTTTTTCAGTTAAGTTACTCCATGTGCAATGCACATGAGGGCATTTTAGTCTTTCTATCCCTTAAAGGACAACTTATGTAATTAACCTAAATGAATATCCTACTCATTGAGATTAAAATAAACTAAATAATAGTTAGAAAAGATAAAAATAAAAAACTATATGATCAGACTTTTTAATCCATATATTTACCAAACCCTTATATTTCATTGTAGACCACCAACCACCATCACCACTCAATTCTTATTCACCCCCATACTTTAACACTGCTTCCCCCACCACATCTCATCGTCTGCCACCACCAGGGTCAATACTAGCGCCACCCCTTCCATTCTCTTCCTGAGTTCCACCACCACCATCAAGATCTTCTACCATATTTAATTTTTAGTATCCATATTTAATTTCTATTTGGGTTCGTTTTCCAGTCTCGAATAAAAGGGAAAACCGACGGTTTTCAAAATTAGGTTTGCTTTTGCTAGTACTTCCTAGAAACGACTGAGGGGACACCGATCCATACAGTGGGGTTTAATTACAGGTCTGGTCTCCGTGAATCTTTGATCTAAAACCTTACTTTACAAAGAGAGAGATGATTAGGGCTTAGGTGTGAATGAAAAGGGAAAATGAGGTTGTTTGGGTGGAATAAGTTACTTCAGATTTGGTGGTTTGTTTTGTGGTTAATGACAGTGGATTGGTGTGAACACTTAGGAGAAGCACAGTGTGTGTGTGGTGGTGGTTGCCGGAGAATAAAATCAGTGTGCGGGGGTCGTTAGAATTATGTGTTGATTCTTAGGGGATAGCGATGGTGACCTGAATTAGGTGTTGACTCTTAGGGGATATAAGGATGTGATGGTGGTGGTGCCCTATGGCCGGTGGCGGTGCTACTGGTGGGTTGCAATGGAATGGCACAGTGGTGGTTGTGAATCTGACAAGGTGGGGATGTAGGGGTGAGATGAATTTTATTTGTATTTTTATTGTTATGTAATGTTATTATATATTTTGTTAGATTAATTTCATAAATAGTTCTTAAAGAGTTAAAAATACTATAATGCCCTCATGTGCATTGCAGAGTTCGTGTTCAGTGAGCCCTTCGCCCTCAGCTAGTAGCCTTCTTAACCTCAACAGCTAAAGCATCCGGGAACAGTAGAAGAATCTGGAGTTAATGATTCCAGCTGGTTGGAGAGGGTCTTTTATAACTCATCAGGAGTGGATTATGCTACTATTTTCTGTTACTGAGAAAAACCTTTCCAGGTGAATTAAGAGGATATTCCGATACTGCTACTAAAGAAAGAAAAGCTGGTGAATACCTGACTGGTGAAGCCTTTATCCGAGACTTATGCAGCTCCTGCTAAACCATTCGTTTCCTTCTGTGAAAGTCTTTACTAAAGACCATCAGATGGATTCTTAGGAAGCCATCTATTCTGCTAATACCGGTCCTATCCTCTCCTTTCTCTGATTCCCAGTGAGGGGTATAAGTAGTCTAAACGCTCTTTCCAGCCTTTGGTTTGGCTAGGTGTATGGAGTAACTTAACTGAAAAACTTAACATCCGTTAGTGTTAAGGACTAATACCGAGGGAAATATGCAAATAAAGGATAAAGATCGTAAAGGACCCATTCCATAATTTGGGTAATTCAAAAGGACAAAATTTGTAATTTTTTCTATATATATTAACTTGTAATTTTAATTATCAAAAATTCATGAATGTTTCAATCACTATTTATAAATTATGATATTTTCAATTTAATACTCATTATTAGCCAAAATTTCCCTAAACTCAACCCCAATCCTCCAAACACCCGTATTCCATCTCGAACTACCACCTTAAATCAAACCACCCTTCCACTTCAAAAGTCTCCCCGCGTACTCAAATCTTTCCTCGATATGAACATACCAAAGTTATACTCTCACCAACTCAAACCCCATGCGAATCCAAGATGTACAACATTAACCCAACAAAAAGCCCTAAATACCGGCACTTTTACGCCATGAAAACCTATTAAACTTACCATCAAAATGTTTCAAAGACACCGACAAACACATCCACCAAATGCCTTGGATATATACAAACCAAAGCTTACCCAGCTATGACTCAATCCTTCGATCCATGCTATATCAAATCACAAACCATGTCGCAACACCATTCCCATCCAACCATAAGGTTTGATATCAAAAGTAGCAACCCCGAACACCCCTTACAAAATACATGTATAAACCGAATCTCAACCCAAACTAGTCAAGATCAAATTATCCAACCCATCAACTTAACCCGAGCTTAAATAAGCAAAACCTCACCTAAATAGCCCAATCACTACTCACACAAATCATCTAAGCCTAACTCACTCAAATGACCTAAACTCAACAAACCTCATCAATCCAACTCAAGAAAACCCAACTACGCAAGACAACCAAAACACACTCACTCTTCACCAAATTTCCAAACCATTCACCATTCGAAGCCTAAAACCCCTCCCTACGCGCCCGATTTTCCGTTTTCCTTAAAATTATATATATATACACACACACACACACACAACTAGTACATTCATAACAACCTCATGTGTTCATATGATCACTTATAGATTATAAACTCTTTCAAGATTAACGATATACATATTATGTCCAAATCTTATAAATCATCTTTGAAAAAAAAATCTAAGATTGTCATGACAACAAAATTCTATTATGAGGACTTGTTTTCAAAAAGATTATTAAACGATTATATGCATGTTTTCAAGGTTTTAAATATTGTCACCTAAGGTGATAAAACTCTTAATAAATTTATAAATACGAGGTTTCATTTTGATTGTTGAATGCGAGATTTATTCAATAAAAAATTACAACTTTCCTTATTTTGCATAAACGCAATGATCATGGCTTTCAAATCTTTTTTTGGGACGCATTTATATATGATTTATACTAGATATTGTGATTCAAATTTTCGTTCGATAATGATTTATGCGAATTATTACCTCTTATTATCGCAAGCATCATTACTTCATAAATTATTTTCATCAAAACAGCTTTATGTATACAAATTCCTTTAATAATTTGGCTTACAAGATTTACATTTGATAATGATCAAAATGTTTCTCTAGCTACGCGTTACCGTGATGCTTTGTTACTATATACATTTTCTTGGAAACGATTGAACTGCTTTACTTAAGACTTCATCTTCAATTTCATTCTATTATTTTCAAAAGAGTATATGATACGTGACATACATATTGCATCGTTTATTCAAGTCTCACTGACTTTTTTTTACGATTTATTTTCAATTGATGAGATGCTTCGATAGTAATGTTACACACATGAGATTTCATTTTAAGTTTAGATTATTCATGACCGAATTCAAGTTAGTCAATAACAATTTGTGTAATACTTTCAAAACCTCAAGTTCGCCAAAAAATTTTCATTTATCTTTTAAACGATATTTTCATGACTATGTTACTCATATTAGAGCATTTATGCATTTCACAACGAAACACGATTCTATGTATTATTCTACATCATTTCATTTAATCTATTAAGCGGCCTATGTGTGGTTGTCCGCAAGTTTTGGCGCTATTAGAAACCGTTACTATAATGACGATTATATAAATGGTTTCACAATAGTGGCCGTATTCACGTTTTATCACATTTCATCGGTCGTTTTGTCAAGTTAATCAATTTTTATATATGTTTGATACATGTATGCGTCACCCCAAGGAACTCACCTCATTTCTCATGTTATTACATTTCACGCAATCGTATTCTCAATGCTTATAACCTCAAGTTTGTTCACGTATGAAACCCATCGTACGCTGTTATTGTTAATTGTATCGTTGTTTATCCCAACCTCATGTACTCACTTATTGGATTTTTCTCACTTTTTACTCATCGGATTTTATACTAAATTTTAGAGTCCCGACGTACAACCATGGATTTTAATGATTTGTTTATTCTTTTCACATTGATGACATTTGACTTCAAATCTCGTTTCGTAATTGTCTAACCTGGATTTTATTTATTAGACCATCTCTAATTATTTAAACTGAATTCTTAATTTCACCTTGGTTTATATTCTAAGATTTTAGTTGTTTCAATTATTTATTCCATTTCCTTTTTTAAAAGTCAACCCCAAAATTTTCAATCGCTGGTATTGGTTTACCAGCATTTGTAAAATTCAACAGATTTATGTACGTTTCTAACGTTTAAAATTTCGAAATAAATATGCATCTTAAACCACAGAATGTAACGAACCATGTGGACCATACAACGATCTAAATAATTATGGGTGCACACTTAATTATCGAAATCCCCGTATGGAAGCCATAGTAAGTGCGGTTGTGTGCGATGACTCAGACCCGAAGATGATGGCAGAAAAACGATAGAAATGAGAATCATAATAAGGGCATGGTGGATACGCCACCGGTACATCCTATATATAAGTGTCTTTATTATGTTTCTCATTTGTATCGTTTTCCGCATCATGCAAAGATTTGACGTTATTCTTTTGTTTAAAATGTTTATGGAATTGTCTTACTAAAAGCGGCATTCGTTAGTAATTACATTTTTCTTTAAGTTTATTTTAATTTCGGGATGAAATTTCTAAAAAGACGGGGATATTGTGACATTCCTTTATTTTGGGTCCTATTTGTATTCGTTTGCGTATTCGTTTATCATGTAAACCGACCCGATTTATATCCCAAACATTTCAAATATATAAAATATTGGATTTTATGTTACTAAATCATTCCCGCTTGTTCAATTTGAAAAACCCCTTTTACGGATTCGAAAACGCCTTTAAAATGCTCAAATTACATCAAAAACGAACTTCTAGGACACGTAACGAACCACACCAGACGAGCTGGACCAAACCACCCCCCCTCGGACACGCCGCACCGCACAACCAGGGTAGGGAAGGTCGGTCTCCCGGAGCCTAGGGGCTGCTGATGCATAAAACTCGTTTTTTGGCTTATTATATCACATGTTTAACCCTTTAACCAATCAAAATGCTTGGAAATCTCTAAAACAACCTTATGGATAACCCCAACACCTTATCCTTCATAACACCAAGCCTCACAACTCATTTGAACCTGCTCATACGCACCAAAAACTCTCAACCTAAGTTCTAAGCTCCAACCTCCGTATGATCCAAGCTTGTTGTTGCAACATATATATATATATATATAACATACACCCCTTGTTTCCTTTGTTAGTTACTTATCCAGCCGCGGTTGGTTAAGTTTCGGACCTCGTAAGGCAAGGCTTAATGTAGGAATTTATGTCCTTGATATGTATATATATAGATATTGGATCATTTCAGAATTTTTTTTACAGCGAGAAGTGCGAGAAGTGAAGGTGTAACTCAATTAATCCCTAATTTCACTCCCTTTCTTATGTGTAGGTGCGTTGTGTAGGTGCATATGTATGTGTGTAGGTACTTATGTTTGTATATGTGTACGTATGTTTGTATATGTGTATGTATGTTTGTATGTGTGTAGGTACATAGGTTTGAATGTGGCTTGGTACATTTATATGCTTGTAGGTTGGTTTGAATGTGTAATTAAGACATAAATACAACCAACCTACATATATGTATGTAACATCATATGAAAGGGAGTGAATTTAGGGATTACTGGAGTTATACATTCACTTCTCGCACTTCTCACTGTAATATCACTTCTCGCAAGATCCATCCCCGGTATAGGTATATATATATATATATACACTTATATAACTTGTTTATACATACTAACCATGACTTACTTCTGCTCATTTTAGTTTTTTTATCATATTTATAAAGTTCCATGGTTATGGGTTTGAAGAGTCTAGCCTCGGTTTAACCGTAAATAGCTCCCTACCGTAAACCGAACTTTGTTTACTAGCTTTGTTAAATAATTGTTTAAACATGCTTTATGTTAGATTTAAGTTTCTAAAATCATTTTTATAAGTTCTATGGTTATGGGTTTGTAGATTCTAACCTCGGTCTTAACCCGAAACTAGATCCGAACCGAAAACCAAACTTTCGTTTAAAGACTTTGTTGTTAACTTTTTGGTTATAAAACTTAAGTATCTTCATTTATATAATTATTATACAAGTTCTTTGATATTTGGGCATGTGGAAACCATCTATGAACTTATTGTGGGATGGAAATCGAACCAAACCGAACTAAACCAATTTTCACTCGCTTAAGACACACAAGTGTGTTTTTAGCTATCAAGACTTGTATAAATCTTTCAAAATACTTTATAAACTGATTTTAATTATTTTCTTAAGTACTTGGGATGTTGGATCCAACTTGATCTCATAACAAAGTTTGGACCGACAAAACCAAACACTCTCTTAACGGACGTTGTTAGTTTTAAAACAATAGAACTACATACTTGGTTAAGTCTTATTAAATTTTGTTGAGTTATCTCATAACATTCATTATTTTGGAAAGTTGACTTTGGGTTTGACCAATTATCAAGACCCGAACCAACAACCCGAAACACTCGTTAAAACCCATTTTAGTATCTATATTATAAAGGGGCTTGCATTCTAGCATTTTTACCCGCCTTATTACTTAACATAGGTTGAGTAAATATTAAGGCTAGATACTTTAACCCGGTTTCGAGCAAACTTATATTTTTTTAAATACTATTACTATGTTTTCTTAAATATTTTAATTTTAAACATTAAACTTTAAATTATTGCATTTTATTATCATTTATTTTATGTAAGACTTCCTTGACAACTTTTCTAATACAAGATTTCCTTCCACCTAGACCTTGCTCGTTAAACCTCATCCTTCTGGTTACTCGTCATTGTTACCAAATCAAGTTTGTTACTTGAACGTGAGTATTTTCATACCCCGTTTTTCACCTTTTCGTTTTGGAGGTGACATTTCATACTTATTCAAGTTAAATGCTTTATACTTTAATCTTAAACCACAACCGTTATTGTATACTTTACTTAAATAAATGCTCGATTTGGTGTTCTATGATTATATGCTTATATGTTTATGTGTTTTATCGCTTTTGGTGAGTTGATTCATAAATCCGTGAACTATCTGGTATTCTCTTATAGCACGGCGCCGTTAATGTATTCTTATTAACGACCTCATGAAATACGAATCTATTTGGTATTCTCTTATAGACGGTGCCGCTAATGTATTCTTATTAGCGATCTCATTTTTTATCCAAATTATTGCTTTTTTTTATTGTTTCGTATACAAGTTGTGGACATTTCTTATTATTTACATATTATTCAAACTACGAAATTGCTCATCAACCTTTGTGTTGACAAGCTTTATTTTATGCAATGTTACAGGTTGACTTTTGTTGAATCGAGGACTTGAAGAAAAACGTATCATGACTTTTAGGATATTAGCAAAACGAACAATATATATATATATATGTGTGTGTGTGTGTGTTTACTTGTATTCGATTTGTTTTGTATGAACAAGATGTGTTGTTTATTGATTTTATGAAATAAAATGAGTTGATTAAATATTGTCACTTTAAATAGTGTCTTGTGTATTTGGGCAATCCGTTGCACCCTGGCATGTTCCGCTGCCTTTGGTCGGGGTGTGACAAAACAATCCTAACTAAGCTTCACACAAGCGGTAAGTGTACCGGTCGCGTAGCAGCACAGTCTAATGGAAGTCTGGATGTTAAACACAAAGACACGTGAGAACGGCTCAGATAATTAACCCTAATCTAAGTCATGCCTAAATAATATATATGTTTAACTTATTTATTTAAACTAACAAATCTTAACTAACTTAACTTAACTAACGGTGAAACTTAACGGAAATAACGATAATAAGAAAACGAATCACCTAGGTAGGGTAACTTAACGACTATAAGATGACATGGGTGCTAACATGTGGCTGAAACCAGGGTTCTAAAGATGGGCTAACATAGGTGAGGTTAAGGCAACTGGGTCCCTACGGTCAGTTTTACCATAAAACCCTAACAACGTCTAGATAGCTTTTAATTCATGGTTGTTAATCTACGTACCCAAATGACTCATAACTTGGTCCATGTCTAAGTTACAAATTTCACTAAGGCTCGAGCTGTTACAAACTTAGGAGAAGAGGGGCAATTCAATACTAAGGACAAAATAACTTAACTTACAAACTAACATATTCGACAGCTAGAAAACCGCACGTGGTCTCGCAACGGGTAACTAAATCAACTAAATCAGAGAGATAAGCTAAACCCTAAGGTCTTGGTCCAACTCAAAAGTGGTGAACATACTGACTTCAATGATCCAAGAAACACAAACCCTAATGGTATGCCTACAACAATTGATCAAAACACAAAGTATTAACCGAAACATGCAATTAACGCCTACACGAAACTAATTCATGTAATAATCAACCACATGGGGCACATTCAACCTAAAAAACATCTAGGGCAGCAATTATACACATAATAATACCACAAAATATGAACTTTACAATAAAATAACAATCAACCACTTGTTAAGCACTCTAAATTAGTTAATTTAAACCGTTAAACATCAAACCTAGGTGATTCAAGCAAGTTTAGCCAATCATAATGAACGAACAACAAATAATAATCATTAATAAGCTCAAAGTATCCATTACAAACGGATTGGAACTTGTTTCAAAGTCTAAAACTCAAAAACCAACTCACAAACGTTAAAACAAGCAAAACCGACAACCGGTTGATGAAACTCCGATCCGACAGCTTCTCCTCTTCGTAAACTCGTATGAAACTGATGTGGGATGGCTGGAATGATGTAGTTTTCGTTCATAGGGTTTTAGGTTTTAAATAGATTACTTAAACTTAATTAACAATCCAAACTAGGTCCAAAACAAGCCCACAAAAGACAAAATAGTCATGGTCAACGAAAGTCAAAGGTCTGGGCAGCCCCTAGGGCGCCGCGCTATGTGACCACCAAGGCCTAGGTGGCCACGCAGCGTGGCATTGTCACTTGGCTGGTTTTTCGTTTTCTGACTCGCCTATCTTCAAACGCGCATATGGGCTTCATCCGAATTCCGTTTGAGTTGATTTCTTCTTCCTTAAACTCGTTTTTTTCGCTCTCTTCAACATGTGACCTATCACATACACAAACATGTAAATTCATGAAAAAAATGATATTCATTAAGTATAAATCGACGTAGAAACTAGCAAGGAAAAATGTGTGTTTTACATCATATCACCTTTATGCTTACTATTCAATCTGCTCAACACCCAAGATTCAACACCTTTTGGTTTTGAAACTAATGTTGCCTAAGGACATTGAAATATGTCTGGGCCTGTCTTTTTTCCCCTACCACCAACATTAATAGGGCCCTTACTCTTACCTACCACAAACCTTTTGTTTCCCTTTTCCTAGACAAGCCCCTTCAATTCCCTTTCTTTTCCCAACATGCCCTTTGGCTTTTGGATAACTGACAATATGTAATCCATGATCATCAATATCAAAATCTGGTAAAGAACCACCACATTGTACCCTTAACCTGACTTTATAATCCTTTTCAATAAACAGCTTCCTCCTTGTTTCAACTGAATGTTTTTTAACCAATATCTTGACTTCTTGTTTGGTCCCAAACTCTTGTCCTATAAAAAAGTTGACTCTAGATTCCTTATCCCTTTTTTCATTTGCCCTTATAATAGCATGCAAATGATGTTTTCTAATACTAGTCTCATTATCATCAGATTCTGACCCACTAGGTATTTTGTCATTGTCTAAAACTTCATCTTGTATATCTATAACTTTAGGGTCATGCTTATTCTATTTCACTTCTAAGTCAACATCATTATTGTACTCCCTCATATCAACTTCAGGATCAACACTAAGTTTTCCCTCATCAAATTTAAAATCACTACCACTATCATTCTAAACCTCATGCCCAACCTTTGTTTTCACATTGAAGTCACAGTAACTATCGCTATCATCCTCACATAAATTAGCTTTAAAATCACTATCATCCTCACCCTCACTATCACTCTCAACCTCACCCTCACTATCAACCTCACTCTCTAGCACAACATCCTCATTACCTGGCCCAACGTCATTATCCTGTGGCCCAACATCTACATCTAGCCCACCATCACCCTCTAGCCCAACATCTACATCTAGCCCACCATCACCCTCGGTCCCAACTTCTACATCGAGCCAACTATCACCCTCTGGTCCAACATCTACATCTAGTCCACTATCAGCTTCTACCCTACAATCAACATCTATCCCACCATCACCCTCTAACCCAACATCCACCTCTAGCCCAACCACCACTTGATTGTCCAAAATCACTTGAATATCTAACAACACTTACAGGATGTCACACCTCAAACTGCGGCCTAGGTGTTTGACACATATGTTGGTACCACATATGTAATTAAATCAGAGTTGCGGTTTAATAGCGGAAGTCTTTTATAAACATGTGGATTTAAATATAATATTTACATATACAAAAGACGGGACTTAAAAGTTCCCGTTTAATGTTTCAAAGATTACTTGTTTTAGTTTACAAAACCTCCAATAACATTATATTAAGTTTAACAAAAATATCCGAGCCATCGGATATCTTGAGCACTTCGTCATCCCAAGCTCAAACCTTGATCACCTACAAAATGTTAAGAAAATACGTCAGCAACGAATGCTGGTGAATATGCTGACGCTAAAAATATTTTCTTTTACTTAATTACTCCTCGAGACTACGTAGATCTCGGCCCATCGTGGCTTAGAAATAAACAAGTTAAAACAACACAATTCATAAACTCAAGTCTCTACACACGGATCCCCCAGCAAACACCGCAGCGTTCGACTAGTTGGGTACCTACACGTATACACAAGGTCATACTCCCCGCAGGCAGTGTAATTGTGACTAGGTGTGATGTGCCCATCACATATGTAAGGATCCAGACGAACGTACACGATATCCTGAGGCCAATGTGTATACCCTTCTATATAAATGTTTTAGAGACATTTAGTCTCATATAAACCTTTTTCATTTAACATGTTGATTCGTTTGAAAACAAGTTTGTAAAGTTGGGGCGTATTCAACCTTTTGATTTGGATCGGCTTCAAACCCCGTCCGAGGGTCTTTCCCGTTGCTAACTCGCACCGATAGTACGGGTATAACCTTTTGTTAGTCGGATATACAATCTGGCTTAAGATCTTTAGTCTTTTATAATCTTTACCTCGATGAACCTTTAGTTCAAAATCTCTTTTACTTTAAAACCTTTAGTTAAAAAGTAATATTATAAACCTTTAGTTTATTTTCATAAAACCCTACATTTCTTCTTCTCTAAGAAACGTATTCTTTTCTTTATTATTTAAGAATAGTTATTATAACTTAAATAATACTTTCATAACAAAGAATCACATATAATATAATCACATTGATATATGTATATTCGTAATTCTATCTTTTCTTTTCTTTCTTATATTTTCTTTTATTTTATCGAGGTATCGAGTATAACATTGACTTAGGGTTTAAGCGTTTATAATATGTTATTATTTTATTTGAGCATTATGCCTACCTTTGCTTGGCTTACACAAACCCTAATTACTCAAGTAGCACCTCAACACCATTACACCATCTTGATCTTCTTAATCAACTCTTCTTCTCGTCACTCTTCCCTTGGCACGCAAATCGATGAACACCAATACTTTACCACTCGTCGAAACGCTTTACGAGGCAAGTTATCATGATGTCGGGTAATGGCAATCTCTTTCTTAATAGGTACATCGGTGGAAAGTGGCACAAATTACGAGGAAATGGGCACATAAATCGAGGAATCGAGGCACGAACTTCGAGGTGGATCGATGGTATGATTGTGGAATTCTGGAGAGATGTTAGAGAGAGAAATGTGTGTGTGATGTGAGGTGTGAGAGGCTTGAACCCGTAGACTTCGATTTATAGGCAAAAACAGGGCTCCATCGCGTTACGCAATGGCCCTATGGCTAAACCCGTCGCGTATTGCGATGGAGCCATAACCAGTCACCACGTAGACCTGCCACGTGGCAGGCGTTGCACCACGTGGCGGACGTTGTGCCATGTGTGGAAACGTGGCAAGCCACGTGCTCAGCGTGTCAGACAACCCATCGCGATACGCGATTGGTCTCTCTTCTGATCCATCGCGTATCGCGATGGGGCATGAAAACATAATTTTCAATTTAAACCCTAAGGTTTGAAATTTAACAGTTTTGGTCCCTAGACTTTTGAATTTTGATATTTTGAACTCGAAATTTTCATGATGTTTTATCTTCCCCACCTTGAAATAAATCTCGTCCTCGTGATTGCTTCTTTAGAATAGATGGGGGTATTTATTTCTCATTTCGGATTCGAGTTCCCATGTATACTCAGGGCCTCTTCGTGAGTCCCACTTGACCTTTACAATTTTCAAGGTTCGTCTTTTAATTTCTTTGTTTTCGAATCTTCTATTTGAATTTGTCTTTCAACAAATTTTAGGTTCTCATTTATTTCAACATCTTTTAATGGCATAGATAGAGATTCGTCGGCTAAACATTTTTGCAGATTTGAGACATGGAACACATCGTGTATCCCTTGCATTTCCCCAGGTTGTCGCAAGCGATATGCAACTGTATCAATTCTTTCGAGTACCTCGAAGGGTACAAAGAGTCGAGGACTTAGCTTTCCTTTCTTTCCGAAGCGAACGACGCCTCTCCATGGCGAGACTTTTAATAACACTTTCTTACCAACATTTAATTCCAACGGCTTACGACGGACATCGGCGTAACTCTTTTGGCGATCACGTGCCGTCTTATGTCGTTCTCGGATTTGGAGAATCTTGTCGGTGGTTTCTTGGACTATCTCGAGTCCAGATAATTGATTATCTCCGGTTTAAGACCAGCACACGGGCGTTCTATATTTATGACCATATAATGCATCGAATGGTGCGGCTTGAATACTCGTGTGATAACTGTTGTTATTCGAGAATTCCATTAAGGGTAGATGGTCATCCCAACTTCCACCAAAGTCAATCACACAAGCGCGAAGCATGTCTTCCAACATTTGAATTGTCCTTTGGCTTTGCCCATCAGTTTGTGGATGATAGGCGGTGCTAAGGTTTAGCTTTATGCCTAAGGCTTGTTGGAAGCTTTTCCAAAAGTGAGACGTGAAACCACTGTCTCGATCAGATATTTTAGATAACGGTACTCCATGCAAAGCAACGATGTTGTTCACATAGATACGTGCTAGTCTATCCATTAAGTACGATTCATTGATGGGTATGAAATGTGCGGATTTTGTTAGTCGATCCACGATAACCCATATAGCATTATGTTGTCTAGTTGTCTTCGGGATTTTAGTGATGAAATCCATTGTTATTAGCTCCCACTTCCATACAGGAAGTTCGGGTTGCTGAAGCAATCCCGAAGGCTTTTGGTGTTCAGCCCTGACTTTCAAACAAGTTAGACATTTTGCCACATGCGAAGCGATGTACTTTTTCATCCCATTCCACCGGTAGTTTGGTTTAAGATTTTGGTACATTTTTTCACTACCGGGGTGCATCATGTACTTGGACTTGTGAGCTTCATTCATTATTCTTTTACGCAAATCTCCAAGAACTGTTACCCAAATTCTATTACCGAGTCTAAGGATACCATCGTCACACTTGACTAGCGAGTCAATGGTGCCATTGAGTTTTTCATCGGAGATCTTATTTTCATTGATTGCTTGAAGCTGAGCGGATTTGATTTGTTCGAGAAGATCTACTTGAAGTTCTAGCCATAACGCTCGGACTCTTTTTGGATTTTCGTACTCCTTACGACTTAAGGCATCGACCACAACGTTGGCTTTGCCTTCATGATAAACGATCTTGCAGTCGTAGTCGTTTAGAATTTCCATCCATCGTCGTTGTCGCATGTTAAGCTCTTATTGATCGAAGATGTGCTTTAAGCTTTTATGATCGGTATACACGATAAACCTTACTCCATAGAGATAGTGCCTCCATATCTTTAAGGCAAATATCATGGCGCCTAACTCTAGATCGTGAGTTGTGTAGTTCTTTTCGTGCACCTTGAGTTGACGAGAGGCGTAAGCGATCACTTTCTCTCGTTGCATTAGTACGCATCCTAAGCCGGAATGGGACGCGTCACTAAATACAACAAAATCCTCAGTACCTTCTGGCAAAGCCAGTATAGGTGCTTGGGTGAGCTTTTGCTTGAGTATATTAAATGCCTCTTGTTGTTTAGTTCCCCATTCATACTGGATGTTTTTACGAGTTAGAGAAGTTAGGGGAACGCCTATATGAGAAAAATTTTCAATGAGCCTTTGATAATAGCCGGCCAAACCCAAGAAACTCCGGATCTCTGTTGGCGACTTTGGAATCACCTACATCGAGATGGCTTCAATTTTAGCAGAATCAACTTGAATACCGTTGACGTTAATGACGTGCCCAAGAAATTGTACTTTGTGCAACCAGAATTCGCGTTTTGAGAACTTGGCGTACAACTTTTCGACTCTAAGTATTTTAAGTAAGGTTCGGAGGTGAATTTCATGATCAACCTTAGACTTAGAATAAATAAGTATGTCGTCGATGAATACGATAACAAATTTATCTAAGTAAGGTTTGCAGATTTGATTCATCATATCCATGAACGTGGCTGGCGCATTAGTAAGTTCAAATGGCATAACGGTGAACTCATAATTGCCATACCTTGTTCGGAAGGCAGTTTTTGGAATATCTTCGGATTGGACTTTGAGTTGATGGTAACCAGAACAAAGATCGATTTTAGAAAAGAAACTTGCACCATGGAGTTGGTCAAAAAGATCATCGATTCGAGGGAGTGGATAACGGTTCTTGATTTTGACTTTATTGAGAGCTCGGTAGTCGATACACATACGCATAGATCCATACTACTTTTTGACGAATAAAATTGGCGCGCCCCATGGTGATGAACTCGGTCAAATGAAGCCTTTCTCGAGAAGCTCGTCGAGTTGTTTCTTTAGTTCCTTCATTTTAGTCGGAGCAAGACATATGGTGCCTTTCCGATCGGAGTCGTACAGGGGATTAGATCGATCCTAAGCTCTACTTCACGATCGGGAGGAATTCCAGGAAGTTCTTCAGGAAAGACATCAGAAAGTCGGAGACTATAGGTACGTCCTTTATCTCCTTTGGTTTAGATTGTTCAGTGACGTAGGCCATGAATGCTAAGCATCATTGGTTCAAACATTTGTTAGCCCTAATCATGGAAATTATGCTAACTTGGCCAGCGTCTTTGTCCCTTTTAATTCGAATAGTTCATTTATCAGCGGCTTGAAGTTCGACGGTTTTACTATTTCAAATGATACGAATATGGTTGTCGGATAACCAATCCATACCAAGTACAATATCAAAACCAACAAGAGTCATAGGCAATAACTGAATGGGCAAAAATATAACCAGCTAAAAGAATTTTTCCGTTTTCAAAGGCTTTGGAGATTTTGACTATTTCGCCTCTAGTAGTCTCGACGCTTAGAGTTTTAAGGGCTGTTTGGTAGAGTCTGAATCTGACCCATTAAGAGGTAAATGTCTGAATCGCTCAGATTCAAAGCGTTTGGTATAAATCTTGGGTCTGATTCGGTCAGATAATTTGCCTCTGAATGGTTCAGCGTAAAATGGAAGCTAAATGAGAACAGATGGTTTCTAAATGGAATCAGGACCAAATTACCCTCCATAATATTAACTGATTCATACCAGCTGCTATTGAGATCGTGAACGTTGAGACAAACTTAGAGGTTTTCCGGTGGAGATCCGGTGCCATTGTCGGTGTCGGCGATGAAGATCCGATGCCATTGTCGAAGATCTTAGAACGTAGAGACAAACTTGGTGATTAGTAAAGGTGTTTAGAGTCATGGAGATGGTGGTTCTCCAATGGAGATCCGGATCCGGTTATGATGTCGGCGGTGTCGAGATCTGAAGTTTGGCCGCTGAAGAGGTTGAAGAGATGAGGGATGAAAAATGGGGCTTATTTGTATTTGTATAGATAATAATAAAGTTAATTTAAAAATATTTTAACTTCTAAATATCTAATACTTACAGATTTTAAATTCCATTTTTTTGTTTACACTTATAATTTTATTCATTAATGAATATAAATCTAGTTGTTTTATATCTTTTAGATCTTTTAAATGAGATAAACACAAAATCTACGTAAATGGGTAAAATAGTAATTTTACATAGTTATTCAGATGTCTAAACAAACAGATACATTTCATTCAGCTCTTACTGGTTCAGATCATCTTACTCGTTCATACCTCTTACCCATTCAGCACTTACTAATTCAGATGTATGCCAAACAACCCCTTATATAGTTTCATTAAAGGTTCGTTTAATAGACTATAAAAGCTATATTCTATAAAACTTAAATTGGCACCCGAATCAAACAAAACTCTAGCATAGGTGTCGTTGACTAGAAACGTACCGGTGATGGTTTCCGGCATGTCAGCAGCCTTTTTCGTGTCGAGAACGAAGAATCTTGCATTGCCCTTCCTATTTTGACCACTTCCACCCACACCACTAGTCGCGGGTTTGTTCTTTGTGCACTCAAAGCTTAGATGCCCCATCTCCTTGCAAGTCATTTTCTTCTTCCAGCAATCTGCCGTTGCGTGGCCAGGTCTTTGACATGATTCACAGACAGTTGTTGAAGAAGATGAAACGTGTCGGCATTGCCGTCGGTGGCGCTTTCTACAAATCTTGCAAAACGGAGTGTTTGAATTAAATCCAGTTCGGCTTTGATTTGCATCCTTTCCTTTGAAGTGGGCGCTTCCACCTGGTTCTCCCTTGATTGTTTATCATTGATACCTTCTTGTCTTCCTCTTTGTTGCGGACAAGGCCGCCCATTAGATAACCTCCAATTCCATCGCGGAGTCGGCCGTTTGAGGAAGATGAGACCTCACCATGTCGCGGATATCCCTCGGCAATCCCCATATATATCATGTGACTTTGCTGGACTCAGGGTTAACCAACTGGGAAACAAGATGACAATACTCATGGAACTTCGTATTATACTCACGGAGATTTGTCCCTACGACCTTATGGTTTAGAAATTTAGTTTGGATTTGGTCAGTTTCATGCATAGGGCAAAATTTTGCCATCAACATCGCTTTGAATTCTTCCCATGAAAGATTGTATAGTACTTGACGTCCTTTGCTTAATATAAGCGTGTTCCACCATTCCAACGCCTCACCTTTGAACATATGAGCGGAGTATTGTATCTTCTCTTGATTAGAACACTTGCTTATGATAAAAATTGATTCTCTTCGAGCCATCTAACAGTCGTGATAGCTCCCTTATCTCCATAAATTCCTTCGGCCTAAAATACTTAAAATCTTTAAACAAGCAGCCTCCAATATTCAATTTCTTAAACTCTTAACGAATTCCACCATCGGCATTTGACTCGTGAACACTCTCCTCAACATGGGATGGTTTCGGACGAGATTTAATAGATTTACAGGAGAGTTCAACGGATTGAGAATGTTTAGAGTGCTAATATTGAGACCTAGCTTCTGATTAAGCCCTAACGGCTTCTTTTATCATTCTTTGAATTTGATTCATATATTTATCAGGAATTTGTTCGTCTTGTTCTTTCTCGGGGTCTTTCCCCTTTTATTTTCGGTTACCTGCTTCTTTTCGAGCTTTCTCAATAATATTACTTTGTTGAGACATTTTATCTTTTCAACTTTTCTTTTTGTCTGAAATTTTAACAAAATTTCTTTTATCAAACACATATGTTATTTTATTTATTCAACATATGTATATATCATATATGATATATACATGGATTATTACATCACATAGACGTATATATACATCCATACTTGATGTATTTATATTTATTCTTATCCATATATAACACATACATCACATAAGATTACATTAACACACACAACTTTTCCACACTCGTCCTTCTTTCTTTTCTTCAGATTTTCATAAACTTCTTGAACATCTTCGTCATTTTGTTGCATTTCCTTAGATGTTTTTCTCCAATCTTCTTATTCTTTATCTCATCCACTTATATCTTTTTCCTCAAGTCACCTATTTCATGCAAAGCTCGGTCTAGGTGTTCTTCCTGTGATTGAGGGATCTCATTGGGATATCCGTATCTTGGCGGAAGGTTGCGGTAACCCATCATTACTACATCATAGTGGTTCTTCGGGTCCAGATATGGAGATGCGATCATATCAGATGAGTAGTTGAATAATGCCTTGGCAGCTTCATTTTGTTGGCGGATTTCGTCCGCTTGTTCTTCCTCCGTTGGGATCGTGCTCTGGTAGGGTGGAAAACTTGATGACGATTTGTTTCGGAGTTCTTCAAGATACTGCACATAAGGATCGACAGAGCCATAACTTGGATTCTGGGGATTGAACGGTTCTTCCACCGGTGTCGACACTTCATTAGGGTTCTCAGGGTACTCCTCGTCAGGATCCTCTTCGGATTCTTCCTCCAGATCCTCTTCTTCCTCAGGTTCCTCTTCCTCCATTAGTTGAGCAGTTTCCTTTACAATCGAAGGCATGCGGAAACTTTCATATGGCATCATGACTCTCATCTTGGGCTTACGGGATGGTCCTTCACTATTGTTGGGATGGGAGTCAACAAAGTCAAAGGAAAAGCTTCCAGTGTGCCATCTACGTTGGTCAGTATGGCATTGCATCCAATCAGATGAGGGAGATAAAGGTTCCTCCTTGATCGGTCGGTTGGAGAGGAAAGCATATAATGGATGAGGATTTGGTGGTAGGTATGTGGAAGCACCGGATGGGTAATATGGCGGAATCTCTAATGTTTGATATGTTGGTGTTTCTGAAGGATGATATGTTGGGACTTCAGATGGGTGGTACATTGGTATACTTGGCGGATGGTAGCTTGAATGCCTTGGGGGTTCACTTCTTGGCATGGGTGGACTATCAAGTAAGTTTATTGGACAATGCTCTGTTTCGAGGAAATATATCGGCATAGTGCGGTCAATGTACTGATCTTGGTTGAAGAAAGCTTCATAATAGTCTTCGCTCATGTTTCTTTGGGTAGAGGTTCGGCAATTCTAGCCTCCTTTGCTTTTCGTACGTAGTTATCCATTATTTTCTTCAAAGACATATAATATGTTGGGTGATTTAGAGTGAGGAGGGAAAGAAAAGATTTACTAGCCTATCTTATCCCTATTTCAAATAAAACAAGTAATGAAAATATTTTCCTATACTTGGATCGTAGCTTAAGTATTGTCTTGTAATACCTAATTCGCTAAGATCAATTGATCTAATACCAACACTTGTCACACCCCAAACCGCGGCCTAGGTGTATGACACATATGTTGGTACCACATTTGTAATTAAACCTGAGTTACGGTTTAATAGCGGAAGTCTTTTACAAACATGTGGATTTAAATATAATATTTAAGTATACAAAAGACGGGATTTAAAAGTTCCCGTTTAATGTTTCAAAGATTACTTGTTTTAGTTTACAAAACCTCCATTAATATTATACTAAGCTTAAGAAAAAGATCCGAGCCATCGTATATCTTGAGCACTTCGTCATCCCAAGCTCTAACCTTGATCTTCTGTAAAATGTTAAGAAAATACGTTAGCAACGAATGCTGGTGAATATGCTGACGCTAAAAATATTTTCATTTACTTAATTACTCCTCGAGACTACGTAGGTCTCGGCCCATCATGGCTTAGGAATAACCAAGTTAAAGCAACACAATTCATAAATTCAAGTCTCTACACTCGGATCCCCCAGCAAACACCGCAGCGTTCGACTAGTTGAGTGCCTATACGTATACACAAGGTCATACTCCTCGCAGGCAGCGTAATTGTGACCAGGTGTGATGTGCCCATCACATATGTTAGGATCCAGACAAACGTACACGATAGCCTGAGGCCAGTGTTTATACCATTGTTTTTAAATGTTTTAGAGACACTTAGTCTCATGTAAACCTTTTTCATTTAACATGTTGACTCGTTTGAAAACAAGTTTGTAAAGTTGGGGCGTATTCACCTTTTTGATTTGGATCGGCTTCAAACACCGTCTGAGGGTGTTTCCCGTTGCTATCTCGCACCAATAGTACGAGTATAGCCTTTTGTTAGTCGGATATACAATACGGCTTAAGACCTTTAGTCTTTTATAATCTTTACCTCGATGAACCTTTAGTTCAAAATCTCTTTTACTTTAAAACCTTTAGTTAAAAAGTAATATTATAAACCTTTAGTTTATTTTCATGAAATCCTACATTTATTCTTCTCTAAGAAACGTATTCTTTTCTTTATTATTTAAGAATAGTTATTATTACTTAATTAATACTTACATAACAAAGAATCACATATAATATAATCACATTGATATATGTATATTCATAATTCTATTTTTTCTTTTCTTTGTTATATTTTTCTTATTTCATCGAGGTATCGAGTATAACCTTAACTTAGGGTTTTAAGCCTTTATAACATGTTATTATTTTATTTGAGCATTATGCCTACCTTTGTTTGGCTTACACAAACCCTAAATACTTAAGCAGCACCTCAACACCGTTTCACCTTGTTTATCTTCTTAATCAACTCCTCTTCTCGTCACTCTTCCCTTGGCACACAAATTAATGAACACCAATACTTTACCACTTGTTGGCACGCTTTACGAGGCTAGTCATCATGATGTCGGGGAATTGCAATTTCCTTCTTGGTAGGTACGTCGGTGGAAAGTGGCACGAATTACGAGGAAATGGGCACGGAATTTGAGGAATAGAGGCACGAACTTCGAGGTGGATGGATGATGTGATTGTGGGATTATAAAGAGATGTTAAAGAGAGAATTGTGTGTGTGATATGAGGTGTGAGAGGCTTGAACCCATAGACTTCGATTTATAGGAAAAAAACAGGGCCCCATCGCGATACGCGATGGCCCTATGGCTAAGCCCGTCGCGTATCGCGACGTAGCCATAACCAGTCACCATGTAGACCGCCACGTCGCGACACGTGGATGGTGTTGCGCCATGTGGCGACACGTGGCGGACGTTGTGTCACATGTGGATCAGGAAAACAGAATTCTCAATTTAAACCCTAAGGTTTGAAATTTGACAGTTTTGGTCCCTCGACTTTGGAATTTTGATATTTTGAACTCGAAATTTTCATGATGTTACACAGGATTTGGCATGATAGGTACAATAGCATAAGGTCCAGGCTCATCAATGTCTTCAATAGTCAATGATTTGCCTGTTTTTGGCTTAGGTGAGGACCAAAACTCCTTAATATCTTTAACCCCATGTTGAGTATAGAACTTAATGAGCTTATGCTCTTTCACATGTGTAGCTAACCTCAAAACATCATGGTCGCTATACAGGTCTTCAAGACCATCATCTAAATCTTTTTCAGAATGTAAAAACTGATATAAAGTTACATCAGTACTGTAATACCCTAACTCACCCATCATTTCGAATTGAGAACATGTCAATATCAATTAGGTCCATGAAATTAAACCTACCTTCTACATATTTGCGATTCAGAGGACTAGTAAACTTACCACCGTGATGAATCTTTAAGCTAAAAATATTTGGATAAACCTCTACAAAATACCATAATTTTGTAAGTTAAATGCCCAAAATACAAACCTATATATCAAACAAAAAATTGAAAATTGAGTATGACATTACTGTATAATAGGTCGACATCCTTATCTTCAAAGATTTCTCGTATGAGCCAGATCATCGTGACAAATTAAAATCAACGATCGTGGAAGAGGATTGTGGGATAAGAAGATGATCGTGGAAGAGGATTGGATGGAGAAGATGAATGAATCATACTGACAACTGAAACGATGGGGAGGGTATTAAAGGGAGGGGGGAATGAGCTGGACTGAATTACAGATTTACCCTCATGTGGGGGTCATGTGATCAGAGTTAACAATATAATTTAACTGGGTTAGTGTAAAAGGACGTAACATGATACATTTTTGAAACATAGAATATGATTTCTGTCATTAATTTTTCCAAAGGACGAACTTTGAAAAATCATGCAAACATAAAGGACAAGTTTTGTCATTTTGTCTACTTTTTATCTTCTCATTCAATTAAATAATACTTACTTTAATTATTTTTTATTTTTCTTTCAATCGCATCAACTTTTAAAAATATTAGACTACATTACAACCTATGGATATGGTTCTTTAAAAAATTCACTTTCACTATTCGTCCTTTAAATGACAAAGTGTCTTGCTTTTTGTCCTTTATCACCATCCAATAAGCCAGTTAAGTCCTAGCATGTGAGGGCAAAATGGTAAATTCTACCAGTTTATTATTAAAATACCAAAAATATATGTGGAACATTTCTATTGTATTCTTCCTGAAAATTGAGAATCCTAGTTCCATGGCAGACGCCATCACCATGCATCCCCTATCTTCGGGCTCTGACCAAATAGTCAACCACGCCACCTAACAAGACCTTCATCACCGATTAAACCCTAACTAACTGCCCCTTCTTTCCCCTCATATTTAACAACAAACCCATCACTTAAACCCTATCTCTCAACCACCACCTTTACAACCGCATACCACCACCATCTGCCCTGCTTCACCACCATCCTCCACCTTCGCTGCCAATATTCAAATGTTCAAAATTTCATTTTCTTGATGCTCGTGAGCCATTCTGATTCCCGGGTTGCATTCCTTCATCTATAACTCGATTATTCATTTTCTTGATGCTCCAACTTAGCTCCTTTAAGCTCCAAACACCTACACACATAAAAATAATCAAAGTAATCGTGTTAGATATAAATAGATAACTAAAATACACGATATTAAACACTAAAAACCGGTTCTTTCACCCACTCATCAACACTCAAGGTTCAAGCATGTAATCAATTAGTAATCTCATGTCATGTATTATGTTCAATTATCACATGACAAAATGGTATAACTAAACAACTCCTAATCATAGACGTCGAATCAATATCCTCAAACTCTAATGTGTTTCATTTAGACTCTAAAGTTTCAATTGTTTTAAAAGTCATATTTTCCTCAGTTGCTCTACAAGTTTCGTTTATTTCATTTGATATCCTCAAACTTGAGAATATCTTATTCATGTTTTAACTCATTCAAATTTTATCTTAAAAAGTTTATATTTGTTAAATATCCATTAAAATTTTTCAAATCTCATGAACGAACGGAACTATGAGGATCGTACGAAGATATAAGTAATTAAAGATGCATAAGTAATTAATGAAATACTTGTATGAGAATCATGATAAGTATAGTTGTGTGACGTAACTTAGAACCTAGAGTGATTTTGGGCACCAGTATGAATGAAAAGATGATAAGGGCTTGGTGGATACGCCACCGATATTTCCTATATATAAGTGCCCTTATTGAATTTTCATGTGTAGCGTTGTTAGAGTCACTTGAAGATCTGTGTTATGTTTCTTTTATGTTAAAATACTTTTATTAAACGACTTTTGTCATAGTTTTTTTTTAATTTCGGGACGAAATTCCTAAAAGCAGGGAATACTATAACAATTGTCATTATTCAAACCCGAAACCCGACCCGCCTAAAAACTTTGGGTTTTCATTTTGATTTATTTTGTTAAGAATTATTTTTTAAACCTAAATTATAAACTCTATTTCATGAACTTTAGGTGTTTAAAATTTATTTGTATAAGTCTAGGGGTTGTTCTTGCCAAATTCTAAATCTGCTTTGAAACTCCCCCCGTCGCACTACACGGGGGGGGGGGGGGGGGGCACCTGCATCCGCGATTTTCTTTTCTATTCGTTTAAATCCACAAATCTTCTATAAGCTCATATTTGATTTGATTTCTAAACTCTAGAATATTCCTAGACTAATTCCACCCGTAAATTAAATATCTTCTTCTTCAAGATTAGATATTTACCATCAATTTGATTATTTTCTTCCTAGCTTAATATATTAACCCAATCTTTGTATTTAACATGATTTCGTGTTCCCTAAGCCTATCTAGAACTATATAACGACCCTAGCTTCTGCCTATTCGTTACTTCTCCTTAATTACTTTCATTGGTGCTCAAGATCACGTGTTCTTCATTCTCTAACTTACAAATTAAAGTCAAATTTGTCTTCAAATCTTCATCTTCATATTCTAATTCTGGGTAATTTGTATTTGTTTTGTGTTCTTTATTTTACTTGAATCAAACCCCCTCTATCCAATCCATGGATTTGAGGTGTTCCGATCCAAGGTTCAATTGAATTAAGTTCTCAAATATAGCGTTTACATTACAAAATCAGGATATATATATATATAGATTATAAAGTTGAAAGCATTCCATGTTAAAGAAATAAGAATCCATCCAACATGGAAAGAAGGAAGAAAATGAAAGTCTTTCACATGAGTATAAATTGGAAAGAAATTCATTCCACATGGAAAGTAGGAAAATTTTGAAAGCTCTTTATAAGGAGATGAGTTTCCATAGTAATATTTTTTTATGCCTAGCATGCACGAAGTGGTCCTAGCGGAGGGTACAGAGCACCCTATGTGCACGGGCTCGGGCGCAATGTGGCGCTTTAATGGCGCACTTTTCACTTCGAACGCTCGCATCTCCGCGAGCCGCCTTTAGTATTTTTGGAAAGTAGAAGGACCAAAAATTTAAATCAAAGAAGTCCATGGACTAAAATGAAAATTATGATATTTGGACCCTTCGCATTACGAGAAGGGGCAACAAGTGATTCCTTCGCGCGATGCGAAGGAATTCAATTCTTATCCTGACAATTTTGCCACATGGGCAACATGTCATATGACACGTGTCACCACGTGGTGACACGTGGCAGGTCTACTTGTCAACTCAACGAACCAATAGATCTAGTTCACGCGACTCGAATTAATTCTTCGTGCTACACAAAGAGCAATAAAATCAATGGTGGTTAAATCTTGTCTTTCGCGCTACGCGAACAGACAAGGAGGTGTTCCTTCTCGCAACGCGAAGGAACACAAATCTTGCCTATATATAGGCAGCCATGGGTGATGCTCCATTCATTCGTCTCACACCTTAAATCACACACACTTAACCTCGAAGTGTGTGCCACTACTACAACGTTCCGATGTTCATGTCTCGAAGTACGTGCAAGGTGTAGAAGTGTTGTTCGTTCATTCCCGCGTCAAGCTTGGGCATTACAAGAAATACAAGCCATACAAGGTAGGGGTTCAGCCCGATTATTTTATTATATATGGCTTAGGCCCTAGTCGAGGGTATAGATTATACCTTGAGTATAAAATAAGTAAATATGATTTCCATAAGATAAGGGTATAGATAAAATATTAATTCTTTATTGAAAATAAAGTTGTATAATGTTTCTTAAGTAATAAGAAACTTAGTATATAAGTTTCTTCATGAAGAAGAAACGTTGTTTTTAATTGATAAATGTTTTGGACTAAAGGTCCAAGTATAAAGAAATGATTATCAAGGTTAAGTATATGCAAATAGATTAAAGGTCTAAAGCTAGATTGTTGATCTAGTATTTATAAAAGGTTATTCTTGTACAATAGTATCGAGGTAACAAAGGAGAATATATCAGTGAGACACACTAATCATAACAGAGGTGGGTACGTCCAAAATCTTTACAACTTTATATATAAATGTCTTTAAATGTTTACATGGGATTATGTATCCCTAAAACATTATAAACAAAGGTAATCGATGGCTATCATGCTATCGTATACGTTTGTCTGGATCCTTACATATGTGGTTAGACGGTGGGCACACCGCACCACGCTTGATAATGCCCCCGCCACGTTGTGCCGGACCTAAGTAATGTACGAGTGCAGATTGTCTTGTGTATAATGGTTGTATCTAAGTAATCTCGAACGCTTCAGTGTTTGCTGAGCGGTTTCGAGTTGAGCAGGAGTTTGTAATTGTTATTCATATTTCATAACTTGATTATTTCCTAAGCCACGTTAGCCGAGACCTAATTTATGGTTTGGGAGAATAATTAAGTAAACAAAATATATTATGTCAACGTGTTCACTAGCATGTGTTGCTAACGTACTTTATTGTCACACCCCAACCTAAGGCGGAAATGTCGGGGCGTGAGCTGATTGCTCTTAGCTCTCAAGGTACTATCATGCAATAATTAAAATGACAAAACTATTAATTAAATTCAAATATTCCAACAAAATCCAAATAAACAATATACATCATCCATATTCAAACAAGTAATACGATAGATAGTTCAATTCATATTTAAATCTTGATTATTCTCTAACATAATAAACGCTAACTTCTTCAAGAGGTCCTGATCAATAAAATCATATGGTGATCTACATATGCGTTAAAAATACAAATAATTTTTTCAACACGAGGTTGAGTGAGTAAAACACCAGTTAAGTGAAATATATAATAAATAAAGAAAAATGCAAATTGTTAGTGAGATAAACAGTTGAGCCATACCACATAAACAATTCAATAAAATAATAAAGATAAAGCTAAACCGTTGCCATGTGAATGAGTATTGGTTACCAAAAACGAATTGTAAGTGAAACCATTGTCATGTGATTGGACGTCGGCCAATAATACGGTCGTATGATCATACTAAAATATGTTGGACCTCTTCGAATGCGTTCAAATAAAGCATGTAAGCAAATATCAAGTTAGGCATAAACTGATATACACAAGGATAACGGTTGCTAATGTGGATACACCATATAATAATAAAATATCTAGTAACGCATATGTCCCCAAAACAATTGAAAATGAGTAAAAGAGCTGATTAAATGAACGAAGTAAAAGTGATGATGTGAGGATTATGAACCCCTTTGGGATTTATCGTCAAGAATTCCTAATTAAATAAGATAATATTATGAGTTAATTATAAATAATAAAAAAATAATGAGTTTAGGATTTAGAGGTGATTTGAGTTATGTTTGGGATTACAATATTATTGATTGAACGTTTGAATCTATTGTTAGAATCATTAGTCTTATTAATTATAACATCACCATTAACTATTCTTGATAAAACATATAATTAAATACTTAAATAATCTTAAACAATTAAGATATAAGATATGCTTATAATAACAGTATCTAAATAAATAGTTAATTACATATACAAATCAGATAAAATAATTTGATTAAATATAACTTGAGATATACTTATAATTATTTGAACAAATAAAATACGAATAAATAAATAATTATGTGTAAATAATTAAATATAGTATGTAGTAAGATATAAACAAATATTTTGTTTGAATCTTTTAACGAAATCTATTTATTACGCTTATTACATTTATCGTATTTTTGTTTAAGAATAAATAATACATATATAATAAATATACGAAGTTCGTAAAAATGTTTAACGAAAAGGAACACCAATAATGATGTCAGGTTCTAATAAAATAATGATTTATTATTATTATTATTATTAATATTATTATTATTATTATTATTATTATTATTATTATTATAATAATATACTTATAATTCATACTTATATACACACACACACATACACACACATATACGTGTAACATCTCGAAATTTCTATGAATAATATTTAATATATTATTTAAGTTGGAAGAATTAATTGGTTAGTAAAATAATAATA